>NC_136937.1:14849175-14854175 GCF_949987615.1 Pollachius pollachius | reverse complement strand
CGTTGTAAATAAAACCTCCCTGTTATTAACTCAGTGTGACTCAATGTGTGATTCACTGTAAATATGTGGACCTTAAAGGGGAACGCAAAGTTATTCACAACACCCTTTGGAGCATATGCTTCCCCTGTAAGACTTTGATAGCACATCATGTGTGAAGTACACATATATTTTTAATTTGTAAAAACGCTATGGAAGATAATGTTAAATATCTTTAACTTTAGAGGTGATACATGCAAAAAAAAGTCGATTTCCTTAGAAATGTATCATAGTTCCCATGGTAACAAATATCCTCTTCCATAAGGGAGTGATGAAATCGATGACAATGTTCTGAATCATGCAAACAAAAGATTTTCTTTTACAAACAGTTGGTTACGATCAAACCAAAGATGCTAAATCCTCAAGATGCTAACGATATGAAATATCCATTAGAAATTATTAAAATGTGTGTTTCTTTCATTTTAATCCCAGATTATTTAACGGTCAGGGACTCAAAGAGATTAAAATGTTAGTTATGTAACAGTTGGTCTCTTATGGTGTGTTTGTTGTGGTGGCTCACTTGTCTGTTGTATGTTTCATGTATTTTATAATTATATTATCATTATTATATCATTGTTATATTATTTTTAATGTTTACATGATTCATGGTTCTCATGATTTGTTTTTCAGGATTTTCAAAAGTCATGATGAATTCATTAAAACATTACCCGTATTTTATGTCTTAGTGTTTCCATGCCTTGCTCATCTGCGGGTGTATGTGATAGGACGTTAAGAGGTGATTGATAATGAAAGTGTCCGCTGAGGTCGTGTGTTTCCTGAGGCTTCCTGTCAACAATCCATAACCAAATTTCTTTGTGATTTGTGATTTCTTGTTGATGTTTAATTAATGTGCTGTAAATTAGATCTATCCAGCACCAGCTTCCTGTATTCTCCTCATTGTCGTCAAACTATGTGTGTGTGTGTGTGTGTGTGTGGTGTGTGTGTGTGTGTGTGTGTGTGTGTGTGTGTGTGTGTGTGGACAATCTATAATGAGGATGATTCATGCTCTCTCTGTCCACAGTCCTCATCTCTCAGTAGGTCATGTGTGTGTGTGTGTGTGTGTGTGTGTGTGTGTGTGTGTGTGTGTGTGCTTCTGCATGCCTGCGCTGCTGCTCGGAGGAGGGTTTGGTTTGTGGGGGCATTATTCAGGTCTCTTGATTGGCTGATACATTTTCACTGGCAATAAGAAAACGTGATCCAGCCTGCAGAGGCACTGCAGTGTTTACTGCAGAGAGAAAGAGAGGGAGGGAGGGAGAGAGAGGGAGAGATAGATAGAGGGAGAGAGAGAGAGAGAGATGGAGAGAGAGAGAGAGAGAGAGAGGGAAGTTGGGAGAGAGAAAGAGGGAAAGAGGGAGAGAAAGAAAGCGAGAGGGATAGAGAGAGGGAGAGAAAGACGGAGAGAGAGAGAGCAAGAGAGAGAGAGAGAGAGATGAGGAGAGAATGGGTTTGGCAATACAAGCCACCGCCATAAGGAGGGAGCCAGAAGCACAGCATTTGTGTGTGTGTGTGGCTGTGAGTGTGTGTATGCTTGTGCTTGTCCGCCTTAACACCCTGTGCATGTGTAAGTATGCGCGTCTCACACACACACACACTCACACGCGCACACACGCACACACGCAGGCACACAGAGTGAGGCAGCGAGGGAGGAGGAGAGCAGAGTGCCAGAGAATGGAAGCGTAGACAGAAGAGAGATCGCAGAGAGAGAGAGGAACAGAGGAAACAAGAGAGAACAAGAGAGACAGAGAGAGAGATATTGGACGAGCAGAGGACTAAAATAACAGAAAGGAGAAACGCGAGAGAGAGAGAGAGAGAGAGAGAGAGAGTGAGAGAGAGAGAGAGAGAGAGAGAGCATAGAGCAACCTGTCCATTGGAGCAGAGACTGACAGATCGGCTGAAAGGGTGCGTTTGTTTTGTTGCACGACAAAGAAGGGATGGAGACACGGCTGGCGGAAGGAGCTTCTGGGACGACGCGCAGCGCGGAGGAAGCCAGGGTGGGAGACTGAGCCAGCAGCACAAGGTGTAACAGAGAGGCAGGCACAGCCAGAGAAGAGAGAGAAAGAGAGAGAGAGAGAGAAAGAGGGACGTGACGTACCAACCCGAGCCTCCATCTTACCTAGCCATCCCACCTCTGTCGACTCCTGCCCCCCGTCCCTTCTCCTCCACCCAGGATACAAAGGCTCTCCACCGTCCGTCCGTCCATCCTTCCGTCCGTTCCCTTCCGTCCTGGCCCCAGCGGTCCTGTGGTCGTCGGTGTTACGCCTGGTGCGGTCCACGCAGGGCTGAGAGCGTCAGGCGGGGAGGTGATTTAACCAAAGGAATTACAAGAGAAGTACGCAGGTGAGACGCGACCAGCAGGCCAGCATGCAGGATGCATAACGCTACATTATGATAATGATGATGATAACAACATCCATGGTAAAGATGGGGATGCATTCCCGTATCTAAATGTCGTTATTTTCCACAATGTTGCTCTTATCTTATGCAGAGGAGTCTGATCCTTTCTAGGTTTTACGTTGGCCGATTTTTCTGTTGTGTTGTCGTAGCAGGTGTTGTGTGACGCTGGTGTTACATGGTGGGGCATGTTATGGTTCTTATACAAATATGTCTCAGACGAAGGCACACACAAATACAGACATGTGTATGTGTGTATTTCTGTGTGTGTGATGTGTGCACACACAGAAATAGACAGACGTATGCACGTGCACACACATAAATACACACACGCACGCACACACACACACACAAATACCCGCATGCGCACACACACACAAGTTGACACTCACACAGACACACACACAAAAACGCACACACACACACACAGACACACACACACACACACACATATCTACCTTCTAGAACATTCTGAGCCTGGTCTTATTCACTTTAGCATGGACTGCATTGGAACATCGTTTCATCACACATATTCACAGCAGACAGCGTGCAAGAAATCACACACACGCGCACACGCACACGCGCACGCACACACACACACACACACACACACACACACACACTCTATCACACAAATAAACAAGCATGCACACTTGCAGAGCACCAGACAAGGTCCCAGGAGCCTCTAAGTAGAGTCCAACAACGTAGTGTGTTTGTGTATGTGCGTTTGTGTGTGTGCATGTTCGTGTGTGTGCGTGGGCGTATGCTTGTGTGTGGAGGGAGGCTATCTTAAGGGGCTCGTATCTTGAGATACTGTGAGACAGGCCAGGCCCCTGTCCTCTTAGTCCCGGATACTGGGGGGGGGGTTACACAAGCCCCTGGTTAGCATCATTACCATCACTGGGCTGTCCATCACCAAATCTCCATGTCGAGCCAGAAAAGACATCAAAGTCAGTCTCTAGCACAGCACTGTAGGCCTCCAGGACTATAGGCCTACAGGGCAGCAGGCCTGCAGCACAGTAGTCCTACACGCAGGGCAGCACGCCTGCAGTCAGGACAGCAGGCCCTACAGCAGGCCGGCGCTGCGGTCAAATCACCAGCAGAGAAGCCACGCTGTGATTGCATAACGGATGCTCCCTGCACCCCCCCCACCCCTCCTCCCCCCTCTCCCCACCCTCTCCCATTTGCTCTCTAAACCCTTCGTCTCCTCTCCTCTGTCCCCCCCCCCCCCCCCCCCCCCCCCCCCCCTACCGACCAGCTCACCTTTGTTTCATAAGCTGATGCGTCGGTCGGCTCTCGGGGGATCTGTGTATATACCCTCCTCCTGGTCACACCGTGTTCTCCCCGCGTTGTGCTGAAGCGACACAATCTGCTCCCAGGCGGCACGGGAACGCCAAACAGAGAGAGGAGAAGGGGAGTTAATCACTTGAATTGATCGGGCTGTTGTTGTTGTTGTGATGGACCAGCGGGACTTTGGTTCTAGGGTTTTTGTTGGTGAAGGTATGAATTCACAAGGAGCTCCGTCTCGTGGTGATGCTGAGAACCGCCTATGAGCAGTGTGTGTTGGTTCTGTTTGTGGGCGATCACACACTCACGCAAAATCAAGCGCACACATATACACACACACACACACACACACACACACAAACGCATGCACACGCACACGTACACACCCACACACACACATGCAGAAACAAACGCATGCAGGCTGACTTGCAGTCACACCCACACACGTGCAAACGCACACACACACATACACGCACACACCGATGTGACACACACACTCACACAAACACACACACTCACACAAACATGCACACACACACACACACACACACACACACACACAAACACACACACACACGTGGGAGTGAACAAAGAGCACTCGTCTGTCCTGGACTGTGAAGCAAAATGGCGGATTTCTGTTATGAATGAAGTCCCCTCACACACCCTCCTGACGTCCTTCCTCACACACTGTTGACGTCCTTCTGCCCACGTTTCCTCCTTTAGTCACAGTCGACAGTGGATGAGCCTATTATCAAACCCTGATTTTGAAATACGCTTAAACCTTAAAACCTTTTCTCTTTTAAGCGTTATCTTGTGTTGAAATAATCACACATACTATATACACTACATCTAGTTTTGAAATATAAACACAAACTGAATACAATACATTTAGCATTGAAATGCGTATACAATCTATATACAATTCATCCAGTATAGAAATGTGTACAAAGAATATATTCACTACATCTAGTATTGAAAGATATACACAAACTATAATACATCTAGCATGGAAATGTATACAAACAATATATAGAATACATCTAGAATTGAAATATATACACAAACGGTGTGAAAAATATAATATTTAAGAATTAAACCACAGCCAAACCTCATCTGAATCAGAACAGAGGGATTCAGGCCCACATGAAGTATGATCAGACAACGACATTGAAGAGCAAACCGACGTGATTATTTGTGTTGGTGTTGTGTGTTTGGAGTATCCACCCTCAGAGCAGGAAATGCTTGGTAGAGCCATCCTCCAGGATTAGCCTCTGGCCAGGCGAAGG
>NC_136937.1:14769175-14844175 GCF_949987615.1 Pollachius pollachius | reverse complement strand
CTATATTAGTCATAATATAGCAGAATGAGGTGCTGTTTTTATAGGGTTTTGTGTTTTTTGATGCGGTTTTATTTTGTGCTACTGTATAATATAGAATTGGAGTCCCCTCTAACACTTAGTAATTAGTATATTTAACAAGAAGAATGGTAATAACATGACTCTAACCGTGCCGGTCCTGTGCTGTGTCTCCAGGTCGCTGGACCATCGGCGTCTCAGAGGCCACGGGAGCGAGTATCACTGGAGGATCAGCACCCAGGGAGGCATCCTCCTGGACGGGCGATAAGAGCCCCTCGCTCCAGTGGGAGGGTCTCAGAGTCAAGCAGCCCTCCACTCCCATCCTCCCCTTAAGGAGGCTGGCTGGCTGACAAGCAGGAGGGGGAGTCGCACCGCCATCGCTCCTCTGGAACGTTCCAAAATAACCCTCCCTCCCACAAATAAAGCATCTTATCAGCAGTCAAGTCAGCACCAGGGTCATTGCGGGTCATAGGACCACAGCGGGAGCGGTTGCCCTATTCTGTGACACACATACACACACACACGCAAGCACACACGCATTCACATGCACACACACACACACACACACACATGTACACACACAAAACCGTTGGCTGAAACTAGGAAGGAAGTGCTGGTTCTTCTGTTTCGTTGAAGAGACGCTCTCTAGACCGCAGGACGTGTGAGCCAACGGGCGTCAAACTCAGACCTTCTACAACTTCTATTTATTCTGTTCGGTTTGCCAAACTGGGAAAAGTCCACCCAGGACTCCAGTCCACTATATATGTATATTTGAAGATCTATATTATCATAAGATAAATGTTATATTAAGATAATCTGGTGTGATCACTGAGTGAGGAATATATCTTTGCTTGTAAGCGGAAAATATCTTCATATCGTGTCTTTGTGTATTAGATATACATATCTGCTATTAATCTATGTTTGAGAACATTACACAACGCACAAAGGATTCTGTGTACACCGAACAAACAACGAAGCTAAGCTCATAAGCTAAGTGCTCAACACGGTCGTAGCGGCCAAAGCTGGACTCGCGGCGCGGTGGTGCTAGCGGCGCAGAACCAGAGGTGCTGAAACCACTGAGGTGCTGTGGTCTTGGTCCTCACTTTCCTGACCCCCCCTCTCACCAAGACCACCTCCCTCCCCCTCCAGGACTTTACCATCAAGACCGCAGCTGAAAGTCAATAACAACAACAACAACAACAACAACAACAACAACAACAACGAGATAAAGCCACCCCAACAGACAGAACCATGGATAGAAGCATACGTCCCCACGTTCCTTCCAATGGCTGACCACCAGACCCCCAGTCCACCTGCCAGCCAGTAGGGCGTAGTCCTTCCACTCCCGTGTCGACTCCAGCCACAGACCCCCTCCAGCCAGTCCTCCTCCACCTACCTTCCGGTCCTTCAAGACCTCCGACCACCGCCCCCCCCTCCCCCCGGTCCCCCACCCAGGGGGGAAGGTGCATGTCGTGCCTGCGTCGGCAGGCCATCAGCCTCCCCATGGACACCGTCAAGATCCTCCCGTCGGAGAAGTTCCCCCGGGAGTGCCCGCCCGGGACCCCCGTCACCCGGCCGCGCTTCACCCCGCCCCCCCGGGTCGCGTGGGACGGCGGGGGCGGCTGCGGGGAGGGGCAGATCATCGTGAACCAGGCTTGCAGCGACCTGCCGGCCAGGGAGTTGCCGCCGGCGTTGCCCGTGCTCCGCAGGGAGGCGGGCTTCCTGGCGGCGCAGCGCAAGGCCAGCGCCGGCGAGATCTGCTACCACCAGTTCCACTACAAGATGGACGACGTCATCGTGAACCAGTACGTGCTGCGCTCCTCCTCCACCTCGTCCTCGGCCTCCTCCGCCTCCTCCGCCTCCTCCTCCTCCTCCGCCTCCTCCGCCTCCTCCGCCTCGGGGCCCGTCATGCCCTGCGAGCCGCTGGACTGCCCCACCTGCGGCCACACCTACAACTTTGCGGGCAAGCGGCCGCGCATCCTGTCCTGCCTGCACTCGGTGTGCGAGGAGTGCCTGCAGATCCTCTACGAGTCCTGTCCCAAGTACAAGTTCATCTCCTGCCCCACGTGCCGCCGCGAGACCGTGCTGTTCACCGACTACGGGCTGGCCGCCCTGGCCATCAACACCAGCATCCTGAGCCGGCTGCCGTCCGACCCCAACGGCCCGGTGCAGTGGGGCGGCGAGGCGGACCGCAGCTGCTACCAGACGGTGCGGCAGTACTGCCAGTCCGCCTGCACCTGCCACGTGGCCAACCCGCTGTCCACCTGCGGCATCATGTGAGGCTTTGGAGGGCTTTTGAAGGGGGAGGCCTGCTTCTTCACGATACCCCCACCTGCTAAAAAAGGTCCATCCCGGCTCGTTTGCTCCGCCCCCTCCCCCACGTCGTGTCAGCGTCCTCAACATGCGTGAACCCCTGCCGCTCCCCCATCCCCCCACCCCTCCCCCAATCCACTGATGTATCTATTATATATATTGAATAGCACACAGGAGGGGTTTATGTTGGAGGGACACGTGATGGAGGGGAGCTAGGAGGGTCACATGATGGATGGACACATGATGGAGGGACACCATATGGATGGACACATGATGGACACATTATGGATGGACACATGATGGAGGGACACCATATGGATGGACACATGATGGACACATTATGGATGGACACATGATGGAGGGACACCATATGGATGGACACATTATGGATGGACACATGATGGACACATGATGGAGGGACACATGATGGAGGGACACCATATGGATGGACACATGATGGACACATTATGGATGGACACATGATGGACACATGATGGAGGGACACATGATGGACACATGATGGAGGGACACATTATGGATGGACACATGATGGATGGACACATGACGGACACATGAAGGATGGACACATGATCGATGAACACATGTTGGAGGGACACATGATGAAGGGACACATGATGGACACAAGATGAACACATGATGGAGAGACACATGTTGGATGGACACATGATGGAGCGACACATGTTGGATGGACACATGATGGAGCGACACATGTTGGATGGACACACGACAAAAGAACAAGACAGATGGACGGGGAGAACTATAGCAAATAAATGTATTTTACGAACGGACTAGAATCCTCTATTCACCCTCTTTGTTCGGATGTGTTTGTCGTAACTCTTGACATGGGAATGCCAGAGGCAGTCTGCTCCCTCAACCTGGTGAATGAAAATGAGACAAATAAAATAAAGTTAAAAAAATGTATACACTGTCGTTTGTTGTGGATTGGTGATTTCGTTGGAATAGCAAATACCACAAATCTTCATCAGTGACTGTGTGTACTAACTGCGTGTACTTGCAATGTGGGTATGGGAATGGGTTGTTCACATTTACAGGAAGAGAATAGAAAGGAATGTACCTGAAGAGCTGTCATACTTTAAAGAGATGTCAAAGCGTTCAGTTAAATGATAAAGATGATGAATAGAGAATAAAGATGGAAGGGACAAGGTTTTTTTACATGTTTACTAGGACCGGATTCAGTGAAGATATATACAGAGAACATACAGTGAGTATTATATACATCTTGAGATAAGCAATACATACACAAAACACTGATAGATACATTAAATACACACATAATGATACAAACATTAACAACACACAACACATGATATAAAACTGACATACACACACATCAACAGTGAACAATAGAGTCATACACATTTTCGGAAAACAGTAACACTGCATTTAAGGACATGAATAACAAAAAATTGTAAATAAAATAAATAGGACAGTAAAAATCAAGGTCAAACATGATGAAGTAATGATGGCAGTTTAACAGCAGCAGCAGCAGCAGCAGTCACAGTGCTATGGCTCTCTAACGCCACTTGGAGAGAAATTCAATTTGTTCTAGAAGATTTAACCCAGAGTGGTGAAAGAGACCGAGTGTTGAAGGCTGATGGCTGGCATCTGGAGGAGGAGGAGGAGGAGAAGGGAGGAGGTGGAACAGAGGGAGGAGGAGGAGGAGGAGGAGGGAAAGAGGGAGGAGGTGGAGGGAGGGAGGATTGAGGGATAGAATGATGAAATGGAGGAGGAGGTGAAGGAGGAGAAGGAGCAGGAGGAGGTAGTGGAGGAGGGTGGAAGTGGGACAGAGGGAGGAAATGGAAGAGGGGCAGGAGGAGGAGGGGCAGAGGGAGGCGATGGAAGAGGAGGAGGAGGAGGAGGAGGAGGAGGAAGAGGAGAGAACATCATGAATCATTCAGGTCACAGGGTCTTCTTGTTGCCACGGAGAAGCAGGCTGAGGCGATGGCTCGTCTTCTTCCTGCCCTCGGACGGACGGCCTTGGAGACTGCTGTGTAGTTCAGAGAGATGGATGAATGAGGGAGGAGATGGAGGGATGAGGGAGGAGATGGAGGGATGAGGGAGGAGATGGAGGGAGGAGATGGAGGGATGAGTTGGAGGGATAAGATGGAGGGATCAGATGGAGGGATGAGAGATGAGAGAGGAAATGGAGGTGAGGTGTAGGAGGAAGGAGGTGAAATAGAGAGACGGAGGGATAGAGGGGTGAGATGGAACGGTGGAAGGACAGAAGCACGAGACAGAGAGATGGAGGGAGATGAGTTAGAAATCGGTTCGGTTCAACCCTTAACAAATGGCTGATTGTTCCCACAGTCACTACACAAGATGAATATGCGCCGTGTTTTTCCCCGCCGAGGGAACAGATGCGCCGGGCGGAACTGAGCTGCCAGCGCCTGCCGTTCCTCAGCTGACGGGGCGTTAGTTACGGTCCACCGCGTTGCCGTGGACCGCTGCCATGTTGGAGTGGCAGGGAGGAGTGTGCCTTTGTGTGTGTGCGTGTATATGTGTATGTGTATGTGTGTGTGCATGTGTATGTATGTATGTGTGTTTGTGTGTGTGTGTGTGTGTGTGTGTGTGTGTTTGTATGTGTGTGCGTGTGTGTGTGTGTGTGTGTGTGTGTGTGTGTGTGTGTGTGTGTGTGACCGTGTGTGTGTGTGTGTGTGTGTGTCCGGTGTGTCACTAGAGTGTTGTTACATCAGTGCTCTCTCAAGGTATTTGTTTCTCACCCTTCCAAGTCGACGCTCGCTGCTTTTCTGGAAGGAGCCTTTCTGAACCACCACGCCCTTCCTCTCTGCTCTGCCTTTGTACCCAGAGACAGGAAATGTTGTTACAGATCTTTTCATTAATGCTTTGAAAGACATATGAAGGAATGGTTGAGCTGGTGATAAACTGACACCCACACCCACAAGCACACGCATACACACACACACATATGTACACTCACAAACACACACACATACACACACACACACGCACGCACACACACACACACACACTATGGTTATGTAAATACCACCAGCAGGAACACATTAGCTGGTATTTAGCTGCAGAGCTTGGAAGAGGATGAGATGTGATCAGTAGAGGGTTTTATAAAGAGCCGATTTCTCATGAACTGGTATTTATTATTATTTGTAAAACTGCAGCTAACAGTGTGTGCCTAATACATGAATAATAAACACAATTAGTTATAATTCCCTATGATTTTTCCGTTAAGGGAGATTCAGAGCAAAGCCTTACAAACCCAGTGAAACGTTTCACTCACACCAACGTCTATTTGCAACATCTACAAACACGAGGCGTGTCTCCGTAAATGAATCACAGTTTCTACCTGGTGGTTCTGACCCCCGTCTGCTGGTCCCGCCGGCTGTGTTTCACTCTCAGGCTGCCCTCTAGTGTGTGTTTTCAAACTACCTGCAGAGAGCATAATATTAAAATTGTCATTATAAGAATATTTCCTTGATCATACACGAGAGGACAAGAATAAAAGGTTGACTATATTCACGTTAAAAGGTGAAAGGCAACTAACCTAAATTTCTCGTGAGCCTTTCTGTTTCCGATGGCGACGTGCTGCTGGATTCATCGTCAGTGTTCGACCGCTGCCACCGTAACTCATCAGACACGCGCTCAAACTCTGCCAGATGTGAGCGGAGAATGTTGTGTTGGTTCTCCAGAAAAGTTTCACAGCTGCACAAGCGAGACTCCGGCTGTTGTCAAAGAAACACAACAGTATGATTTAACTTTAGTTCAAGTTTTAACCAAAAACTATGCGTCATTTTGTGGTCCAATGATCATGAAGCGCGTAGACCCGGTTCACCTGTGTGTCCCGGTGGTCCTTCAGCGCGTCCATTTCAAAGTTTAACTTGCGGTTGTTGATCTGTAGCCGAGCGATCTGCTCCCACATCTGGCACACCTGCTCCAGGTAGCTCAGCCCAGGACTCAGGGCGTCCCGGGCCTCCTCGTTCACCTCCTGGGGAAACGCGAGGACAACGTAAGTGGAGATAAACAATCACTCTTGAGCAAAACTCAAACAGCTCTTCATTTATAGCTAAATGAGTAGGCAGTTCTATGGAGGAACTCTTCCAACATCCTTCTGGTCTCATGCATGGGTCAGTGCAGGATGGAATAGAAGTCAAAAGAATAAAATGGAACAGAATGGCATAAGGAATAGAATGGAATACAAAAGAATATAAAATAATAGAATAGAATAGATCAGAATAAAATCAAATAGGGTTGCGGAAAGAAAGAAAGAAAGAAAGAAAGAAAGAAAGAAAGAAAGAAAGAAAGAAAGAAAGAAAGAAAGAAAGAAAGAAAGAAAGAAAGAAAGAATGAAAGAATGAAATAAAATAAATAAAGGAGAAAGAAATAAAGAACAGAAGAACAAAGAGGGTAATAAAGATACAGTTGAACACTACAGAATGCCGGTGGCTTATGACTTGCAGACATAAGCCAGATGAAACCAGGCAGATGATACAAAGGGAGAGGCATAATGAACGAAAAACCCAACCTATCCACCCTCCTGTAAGGAGTTACAACAACATCTCGCTGCTAATAGCTCTTGATTATCATTCTTTGGGCTACAGTACAATGCAGCAGCTTAACATCCACGACAACATGTCATGTGGAGTGTGTGCCCTCCCATCGACCTAACATCCATCGTATCAATCAAAAGCGCCCTCTCTGCGAGGAACGTCACCAGGCGTGCGCTGACCATTGAATGCCATCTGGATGCCACGCGCATGACAACCAATCGGAGGAACCGCAGATGGGGAACGACCACAACTCGTCAACAATACACCCGACTGATCTGCATCCAGACGCCCACGCACACACACACGTGACACACACACACACACACACATACACACACACACACACACACACACACACACACACACACTCACACACACACTAACACACACAGACAGTATGGAGGCCCCATTCCTGACATAGTTGTGGGAACGCTGAAGCTGGACTGACAGGTTTACTGCCACTGATACATGTGAGACTGACTGCCATGGATGTTAATTACCAGCTTTCAATCACCTTCCTGGGTGATTGAAAGCGGGCTTGTGTATTGCTGTTTGAGTTTGTGTCTGAGTGTGTGCATATGTGTGTGCATGTGTTGCAATCCATTAATCCATTGTGAAAGATTGTGCTTTAAGAATGTTGCTCTTTGACTCTCATTCAGGCCACCGACCATAAACTAATAAACATTTAGTCGTGGACATGAGTTTAAGTAATGTAACGGTTTGAATACAATTAAAAACACAGATATGGATCTGTTATAATCAGACCCTTGTATCCAAGTGAGGTCGAGAACTACCAAACCAGAATACAAATGCCGTTCTCTCCGACATTAAAACAAAAGCAACAACAACACGACACAGGGTGGACCAACACATAAATCAACGGTTATGTGCCCCAAGCAACCTTTCTACATTATTGCATACATTAACACAGGGCCTGCCGCTGGTCTGAGGAGGCCCCCTGAACTCACCTCTATGGGGGTCTCTGCCAGCCTCATGTCATGGTAGAGCGACACGGGTCGTCTCTGTCTCTGACTCCCGGCCTTACGCAGCAACAGGTGGACGGGTCTGCCCACCTCGCTGACGCTCTCTGACCGCACGATGTGCAGGGCGCTGGAGAATCTCGGCAGAGACATCGTTTTCTTGGGCACGCGCCGCTGGGCCGCCGCTGCGTTTGGATTCAGGTTGGAGCCGTCCCTGGTTTTGTTCCGGCCTGGGTTGAGCTTCAGAAGGGCCTGCTCCACCTTGTGCTGCAGGCTCATGGATCTGTCCCGGATCACGGGGGCAAGATCAGCATCCGACCCCGGGAGGTAGAGCGAGGAGGCGGAGAACGAGAAGCTTGCGGAGGAGCGCAGGGCAGGGGTCAGAGCGGAGCCCGGGGTCAGGCCTCGCTCCCCTCCGTCCATCGCCACGGACCCAGGGACGAGTTCTGGGCGGCCAGCCGACGACATAGGAGAGCCTAAGGAAGTTGCCGTTATTTCAAATCCAGAGTCCTCCGATGTGGACCTCAGGTTGGCTGCCATGTCCGGGGTGGACGCCGGCGTGGACGCAGGTGTTGTGGTGTCCGAGGAAACGGCCCACGATGGCGTCTGCCCGTCCGAGGAGGAGAAGGGCATCCCATCACTCACATAGGTCTCCAGAAGGTTCCCAAAGCTACGGTACAGATTCATGTTCAAGGTCGAACTGAAACCTAGTAAAGAAACATAACAAAAGACAAGTAAAACAAGGTACACCCGGTTGTTGCGGCGACGACGTGGAGTAAGGAGGAGAAAGCGTGAAGCAACAAAGACTGTTGCTGTGTCCCTCCACCGCACCTCTGCTGCGCGTCACTTCCCGCGACACATTCATATAGCATGTAGATACCTGCAGGCACCTACCCCCCCTGTCACCTGCAGAACGACATGACTCACCTGCCCGAGCGATCCTCCTACACAGGTCTCCCATCCGACAGTTACTTAGGAGGCCTGCCTGTCTGACTGGCAGTGGGCATGTCGTGACACGGCAGACCAAGCAGAACCCAACCGCCTGTACAACATCCCACTGAGCGTGGTGTGGAGAAGCGTTTCAAACACGTCACCGGGAGAAAGCAAAACCAGCATTGTGTGTTTTAAGACTGATAAGGTCACAGACCCAGCACCTGATCACATATAAAGATATCTCAAAAAGCAGTGACAACATAGGCCACTACTGACTTACATTCAGGATCTCAATGTGTAACACAAACAAACATAACCCCCCCCCCACACACACACACACAAACACACACACACACACACACACACACACACACACACACACACACACACACACACACACACACACAAACACACGCTCGCCCACACCCTCTCCAACATACCTCCCCCACATACACTCACACACACACACACACACACACACACACACACACACACACACACACACACACACACACACACACAACCCCCTACATTCCAATAAGCAGGAAATCTTAAGAAGTTATGTTGGGTGAGGCAGGGGGCTGATATCATCTCACATTCCTGTCCCCAGGTGAAGTGTGTCTCTAACAGTGAAACTGTTTTATCATGACAAGAAGAACGTCACGGGGTTGGCTGGTTATTTTCAGGGTAGTACAAGCGTATTGGTGGTGTATTCCTGCTTATTTATTAGTATTATTAGTCTTTAGTATCATCATTTTTCCTATAGGTTAGTCATTGTTCTATTGGTTACGTGTTATGCTTATGTAATAGTGTTATTAGTTATTAGTATTATAATTTGTCCTATAGGTTAGTCATCGTTGTATTGGTTACTTGTTATGCTTATGTAATAGTGTTATTAGTTATTAGTATTATAATTTGTCCTATAGGTTAGTCATCGTTGTATTGGTTACGTGTTATGCTTATGTAATAGTGTTATTAGTTATTAGTATTTTAATTTGTCCTTTAGCTTAGTCATCGTTCTTGTCACTTAGGTTCATTTCCTGGGGTTACTTACTGAGATATGTGAAGCAGAATAACTAGCCACAGTAAATCCAGTCAGTATAGATCAGCTTCTAACTATGTGAATGTGGACAGGATAATGGCTATAGGAGGATCGATTCTTAGCCAACTGGCTCCTTGTTTGATTCCCAATGTCCTCCAATGACTTAGCTGCAGGCATTGCTGAGCAAGAAGCCTTTTCACATTCAGCTGCTGTGCGTAGGCCTACTGTACAGAACCTAAATGACAAATTACTATCATTAAGACCGTGGGCTAATGACTTTGTTCTGTATACTGGAATATCCAGGTTGTTAACCCTCTGCTATTGGATTTGTTCATTAAAATAATCACAGCTAAATCTACAACCCAAACACTGTACATCTCTCCTCCTGGCTCTGCTTTCTGTTCTGGTTGTCTAATGAAAACAATATGGCCTAGCCTACACTATGAAAATTATTATTATTAGCGATGCCCTAATAGTAGTGTGTGATATAGACTATTGTTTAGGTTTGTTATTTGTCCATGTGTGGGAAGGATGCCTCGACGATAATCACCACTAGAGGTCATTATGGATACTTCTTTGAATTTCAATCAAGGCTATACGTTCAATGTACAATACATTAATGTAGACCATGTTCAATGTATGCTACGTCCAATGCCACATTGAACTGCTGAATAAAAAATAATGGAAATACCTAAATATATTAGGCAGCATATTTTCGTCCACTTTAGATCAAATTTAGCCTGATATTTATATATATATAAATATTTATTAACCACTGACACTTTCATATTTTCCGGGGGTTTTTTTGTTGATAGTTTCATATTTATAAACAAGACCTACAGAGTCGTTTTACCCTACGTTACAGTATAGTGTAAGCAAACCCCATAGTGTTTACAATAACGTGTAAGCGGACAGTTAAATAGACCGTCTCCCAGGTGATAGATTCTAGAACCCGCCCTTCTCCTCCGCTAGCAACCAATCAACAACGCGGCAGCTCGATCTGGCGCTGTGGGCCGCTTCTGATCAACATGGACAGGCCTCAATTCCCCCCGAAATTCAGCAAAGTCCTGATGACACCCGATCCACAGTACATACCTGGGTAAGTTGACCTGTTCTGACGCCATTAAAACACATAACGTTTTCATATTTAGCTTTAAATACAAGAATGGCGCCACTAGTAAATATCTACCATAACTTTTTTTTTCAATCAGTAACGTTAGAAACATCATAACAATATAATATGTTCCAATTAGGATATTAATGATAGGTGAATAAATCGTTATCTCCATGAGAGGTAACATTAGGTCTGGCAAACAGCAAGGAAAATACTTGTCTCACAACATGTCAACCACAGGAAAAGGGAATGTGTTTAATGAACAGTGACAAAGACTTATACCTATAAGAGACTCCATAGCCAGGGTTTCAGTTACAGGGGGTTTATTCAAAAACCAGGCAGAGCTGGTAAAAATAGAGCTAAGAGCATGTGATTGGACGGTGATGAAAACAACACTAAAGCCGATGATGGGAGTCATGACAACCTTAATTAGGTTCAGGTGTGAGTGATGATGAAACAGTGCTCTCTGGAAGACAAGGGAGTAGATTTAGTGGTGAGCAGGTGGACTCAGCAACACTTTGAATTGTTTCGCCTATTTATAGTTATTTAAAAAAAGATGTAATATTGTATTTCTGCACCAATAGACCACAACAAAGTCCATGTATGTGAAAGTGTACCCGGTACTTCAACTTCTGAGTGTGACCAATATTTTGAGAATGCCACCATGGTTACGCCTCTTTTTCTCCTCCCATCTCCAGTTATGCAGGGTATTGCCCGCAGCTGAAGTACAACATGGGCCAGACCTACGGCCAGCTGACCCACAAGCTGCTGACCAGCCCGGAGGTGAGGAGGTCCTCCAGGCTGGTTCTCAGTACAGGCTACCCGCAGACTGCTGACAGACTGGACTGGACCACCGACAGACCGGACCTGATCGCCGACAGACCGGACCGGACCAGCGACCGACTGGAACGGACCATCTACGGACCAGACTGGTCAACCGAGAGACCGGAACAGACCGGCGATGGGACTCTTTTGACGACTCGTCTGCACCGAGGAGAAGACAGAAACCTAGACAACATGATCCCGGGATACACAGGTGTGTTTACCTTCACAAGATGTTGAAGACAGCATAGTGTGTAATATGAGTATATATCGCGTATATGACCCCGAACCTCTCTGCACTCCATAGGGTTCATTCCAAAACGACAGAAATATTTTGCCCAGACCTACTCCCAGACCTGCCGTGGGGCGCTTAAGGAGTTCACCCGGGACCAGAACGCAAGGCTCCACTCGCAGTCCTCAAACCTGCCCGTTCACTACAGGAGCCCAGAGTTTCAGGTACAATGCTCTCTGAAACACTCCCGTCTCTCACATCCACCTCATATTGACAACGTAATCCACACCATGATCGATACGTCATGTGGGAGCCTCGATGTCAGTTCATAGAACTGTATCACAGCTTGGAACGTCCAGTTATAACCAGAGCATACATTGTCTTATACACAATCCGATGTTCACACTCATTTTATGTCACAAGCTTGCTCCACCGCCATACGATGCATTTCACATTCACATGGACGCTTTGTGATAACGCATTTCTGTTTGCATCCGAAGGGGAAGAAACTATACACCCCCCTAGCAGCCGTTTGCGAGGAGCTGCCCCCACCGCAGGCTCAGAAGGCCTGGAAGCCACTGGGATCGCCTTACCTCATGCACGACCAGAGCCCACATAAGTATTTTATCTCAGGTACACATTGTCTGGACGCGACGGCGGAACGCTGAGATGTGTGGTCCTACTTAAAGGCTAATGAGGCACTTAACCATGTTGTCCACCATACAAAACAAAAACACCAGGCTGTCACATGTTAGCCAAAAACAGAGAGAGAACCTGTGTGTTGGCCAAACAGAACAGTTATCTTATCTCGCTAACCCGCTCACATTTATTTCCAAATGCATTAAGAAAATACCTTGAAAGGACGGCAATGTCATCACTTGATGAGATGCTCCACTTTGTTGTCCCAACATCTTTCTATTTCATTACTCTTCAAACACTGATATACTTAATCCCACAAAAAAGCACACAGAATTGACTATGTTTTTCTTTGACAGGCTTCACAGGATACGTGCCCCAATCCCGGTTTCTGATTGGGCGGGGCTATCCCGCCACGACCAATGAGGCGCTGATCCAGTTTGGGAGGGAGATGCGGTCCGAGCCCAGTTCCTATGCAGAAATGAGGAGGAAGAGCAGCTCCCTGCCCCCCATCCCCACTGTCTACCCCTCCAGCGACGGCCTGTTGCCCTTCTACGACGGACACGTGCCAGGTCTGTTTAAACCAACATACTGACACATAAAACCCTCCATGTGTCCACAGAATACAAAGCTATGTTAAACCTGCACTAAGTCACTTTTCTACTGCAGCTTTAGCGATCCATTAAAACAAATCTGAAGTGTCAATTCCTCAGGAATAAAACGTGCCCTTCCACAAGTCTATCAATCCAAAGAATGGTTCTAAATCTTCAGAAAACTGTAGCTTCAACTCAAGCCAATAGAGGCTGCTAATAGGAACAGTTACATAGTGCAGTTTTAATGTTTCACTTGGGATTTGTATCACTGTAGATAATTGATACGGATATTAAAATAAACAAGCATTTAATGTTCATGTCTAATTTGATGTTCTTCCTCAGGGTATAAATTCACGTATGGAAATACCTTTGGCAAGCTTACCCACAATGCACTGGGGATAAGTGATGTGAAAAGGAGCATTGGAGTGAGGTCGTAGAAGAAAGATTCAGAAGAAGAATGTTATTGACTTCAATAAAATGGCTCTATCATCGCTGGTGTGAGATGGGTCATATGATCAAATATATTACAGATTGAGGGACCCCTTTACCCGTGACATATTCCATTGCATACACCCAAGAACTACCTTATTTCTATACTGTACCACAGCAAAACATATATTATGTTGGATCTTTCTAGTCTAACAATGAAATGTCCCCTATATTGCCTGGTGCACAAATTAAAAGATCCTATTTTACCACCAGTGTGATTAGTGGGAGAGTCAAAACCTAATACTAAAATAGAGCCCTTTAAACAAAACGTGAACCAATATTCTCAAACGCTGAGATGAAAAGAAAAGTCTTTATTTCAGAGGTTGATTGTCATTGTGCAATAGAGGAAGTTCTAAGGAGACAACATTCTTGTAGTATATACTGAACACTATGGCATCACATGATACATAATAAAACACAGATTATTTTTCAGAATCGATACTTCATTCATTTGCGAACAAAATATAACCATGGAGCTGTCACCAAACTCTACCTGAAACAACACATAATAGCTTAGTGAAGCTTCTATACACCCCATTGGGAGACGCAGACACACAAAATAAGGAAAAGACACACACTGTTTGCATTTATTTGTTAACACATGCAACGAAAAATAATCAATGCTAGGACTTTTCAGAACAGGTATACCAAGAATTAAAGGATTGGCTAAGATGGACCACATAGGGCTGGTACTACATGGTGTATTTGGCACTTAAACCACTCTACTGCTTGGTGATCCATAGGTCAACATGTTGAGACGTTGCAACGCTATGTCACACAAAAGCTGTAACAATGCTACGTCTCACCATATCTCAAATGGGGATCGGTTTGAAGTACAGTCCTTTGGATTATTTGTATCGACGGCTACACAGAAGGAAAGTCACTATCAACAATGGGACCTGTACTCGATTCGAGTATTTATGCACATGAGGAATGCCGCAAAAGAAGCGAATTGGTCATGCACAGCCTCTATATTATGTGGGCTTTGTAGACCAGTATGGTCTTAACAATATAAATGCATGCATTTTTTCTCTCGGTAGATTGCCTAGCCTACACTACTACACAGAGGATAAATACCATACAAGGAGTCGCTCTCTTCTTCCACGGCCGGTGTGGTCGACAGATGCATCTCTAGATGCAATCTGAACCCATCTCAAAGGAGCAGTCTATAGGATACACACTATATGAAGACCATCACTCATCTGTTCAAATCAAATCACGCAGCACCTGCTTCTCTCAACCCCTATTGTGATTAATTCTTGGCGACAGGAGGGGAATGGAGAATCTCACTAATGGGAAATGAAGTCTATAATCTGCTTTATGTTACTTTGATCCTGAAACGGCGCTCAGTCAGTCTTTGGTTTTCCAAACTTAACTGCCCACACGGACTGGGCCAACTGTCCAAACGTTGAACTGGGCAACTGCAGCCACTGAGAGGGACGTGTGTTCCTGAAGGGGACAATATTGATGTTAGCAGAGGGTTCTCTGTAACAGATGAAGGCATGCATTATTCATGATCAAGTCATTTAACAGCTCCTCATATCCACACAACCAACATTTGCATAACTTACTGTCAACCAGCATCTCTCAAAGTCATAATAGACAATTTACCCGACGTCAGATAGACGGTTATATATAATGAGAAATCTATTTCAGGATATACTTGCTCAATGCTCAAAGCAAATTACCTTCTGCATTGGGACCCTCTGAGGCCTTTAGCAGCTCGTCTGCCTGGAGGATCCACCGCTGCTCCGAACAGCTTGGCCCAGCGCAGTCCACCGTGGGTGGGTCCTTCCGCCCGGATGTGAGGGTCTGTGGAACTCCTTCTGGAGGGTCCGGTCATGGCGTCCTCTCCGTCCAGAACCCCCTCCTGTCCCGTGGCATGGTACTGCTGAGACCAAGCAGAGTATTTCTCTGCAGATCTGCAGTCCTCTTCCTCGATCACACCGTCCACGATGACCGGCTGTCTGATCCACCAGCCGGGGTGAGGGCGAGGCCGGGGGCTGTCGTCTCCGGCCTTGGCGTGACTCCCTGTCCCCCACTGCGGGGGGAAACTCTGGGGCTCCTGGGACAAGCCTGGGAGATGCAGATCGGTTTGATACAAGCTCCCGGTCTGCTGGCTTCTTGTACCGGTTCCTCTGGGTATTTCAGCCTGTAGTTTTGGCCATGTGGTCATCAGTAGAGTGGAGCAAGGTGTAATGGGGGAGGGGTTGGAACACGGCTCTCCGTGTCGGGACTCCAGCAGCAGGTTGAGGTCAAAGGGCAGCACGGACAGGGGCTGTAGCAGAAGGAGCAACTCCTGGAACAGCGGTTGACACCGGCTCTGAGTGGTGGTCATGAACGCCCAGGAATGGTAGTAGGCTGATACCACATCTGGGAGAGAGGTAGGGAGGGTAAGTTGGGGACATTGCATGATCAATTCATTGATGTCGAGATGTTTGCCAGCTATACAGCTGTTTATAAGCTGTCAAATGTTATGGCAAATCAAAATCTATTTCAATTCTCCACTCACCATTTTGGCTCTGAAGGTGACTCAACCAAAATTCCAGTGACCGCAGACTGAAAGAGAGAATGAAGGTCAATCATTATTCTAGCTTACTCTTGTTCAACACTTAGTCATAGACGGTATTATCGTCTGTTGACCGACTAGGTTCTTACTTGAGAAGGCCCATGAGGAAGGCTCTGAGCTTCATGCAGGAGTTGGTGAGCTGAGAACACTGATTGATCTTGGACACCAGGTTGAGGAGCATGCGGCTAGCACGACCTGCAGAGGAGGTAAACAAACTATGATTTGTCCACAATCCTTCAGTCTTATGTATCTCAATGAACCATAATAACCTCAACCATAATTGACGTTGATCTGCCCAATTTGCATGTTTAACAAAAAACATTCTGACTGAGAAATACAAAAAAAGTTGAACGTAAACTAATCCAACCCAATCTATATGGCATTTAAATAAATGAATACATTACATTAAGCTCAAAACCTTTTCTAATCATTTCATCTGTCTTCCATTGTGTTCTAGGCGTACCTCTCTGTGTGGAGGCGTCCACCACTCTCCAGGAGTGGTTGCGTTGTTGACCGATGACAACATCTAGTTTGTGATGCCTGAGGCCGTCCTCCAGAATGTTCTGGATGGCAGGACACAAGTGTTCAAGGACGAGACCGGCTATGGTAGGACTGCTCCGGCTATTACCCAACCGCATCTGTGGGAACCAGAGGTCATGTCTTTGAAAATATTCCACACCAGACATCGTCATTGAAATCTATTTCAATTGAGTCATGCAGCTTAAAATAAATCAAGCACTATGTGATCCCGATTTGTGTGTTTTAACGTCCTTGCGATGCTCCGACTCTCTGGCCGCTTCATACCTTTTCCTCGGGGTCTCTGCTGCTTCCAAAATGAGCCATAATCAAATCCATGGCTGAGCTCACAGATCTGAGCAGACCTGGCGAAACAATTGAACCAAGGACAACGGGTCAGATAAGGTGAGAAGGCTAACTCCTTTAGATATCCACACTGCAATCAATAACGCCCCCTCTCCCCTCTCCCTGTAAGAGGACACCACACATAGCTAACATTTGGAAAACACATCCATTATGAATGAGGAGGCCACGGAGCTGGATCACACTTCTGTATAAAGGCCCTCATCATATGGCTAATGTTAATACGCATGCAAGCACTTTCACCATCGATTGCGTTTTTCCCTCTCATCTGTCTGCAGAGGGCCCCTTCCAGCGCCACGGTGGATTCGGGGCCCCGCCCCCCCCGGGTTCCACCTCATGATGCTTTCCACTCATTATCCTGGCTACATCTGAAGTTGTACATGGATAACCACATGGCTCCCTCATAATTAGCTACAATCATGAATTATGAGCACTGTATCCACGGTGCCTCTCTCTCTCTCTCTCTCTCTCTCTCTCTCTCTCTCTCTCTCTCTCTCGCCCTCTCTCTCGCCCTCTCTCTCTCTCACCCTCTATGGTTCTCTCTCGATGGTTCTCCTTCTCTTCCCCTCTCCCTCATTTCTGTCTTATTGGACCGAACGCAGGCACGCTCACATTGGCCACGGAGAGATGGGCTTAGCCAATCGTGTGCAGGGAGAGTTAAAAATAGGTCATGTTAGAGAGGAAGCCCCTTCAGGGTTGTGCAGGCTCTGCTACAGCACTGCACTTTCCTACTGCTGCTCTGTACCACTCACTAGGTGCTAGGCCAGGTAGCTAGGGGTCCAACTCGGTAACTAGGAGCTCAGCCAGGTATCTAGAAGCCTGACTACGGAGCCAATACTACAGCTCTGTATCACACTAGGGGCTAAACCGGGTAGCCCATCTAGGTAATTGGGTGCCCAACTAGGTAACTAGAAGCCCAACCAGGTAACGAGGAGCCCAACTAGGTAACTTAGTAGCTCAACTAGGTAACTAAGAGTCTAATTAGGTAACTAGGAGCCCAGCTAGGTAACAAGGAGCCCAACTAGATGGCAAGGAGCCCAACTAGGTAACTAGGAGCTAAACCAGGTAACTAGGAGCCCAACTAGGTAAATAGGAGGCCATCTAGATAACTAAGAGCCCAACTAGGTAACTAGGAGCACAAGTAGGTAGCTAGGAGCTCAACTAGGTAACTATGTGCCCAGCTAGGTAACTAGGAGCCCAACTAGTTAACTAGCAGCCCAACCAGGTAACGAGGAGCCCAACTAGGTAACTATGAGCCTAACTAGGTAACTTAGTAGCTCAACTAGGTAACTAAGAGTCTAATTAGGTAACTAGGAGGCCAGCTCGGTAACTAGGAGCCCATCTAGATAACTGGGAGCCCAACTAGGTAACTAGGAGGCCAGCTAGGTGACTAGGAGCCAAACTAAGCCCCCATCTATCAACCTTTCTGTTGTATATAGTATATGTCAACATAATCATATATTTAGCCAACAGCTAGCTGTAACGCTATTCATCACCTTTGCCGGTGGCCTTGCCTATGATTACCATTGGTCATAGGCATTGCCTATACATCAAACGCGGCCAGCATTACGTATTCATTCATCTGGTCACATGACCCTCACCTCTCCTCTGAAGGTGGCTGATGGACAGCGACTCGTAGGACGCCTCCGAGGGGGAGAGGCAGAACTCTGCGGGGGGCCTGTCACTCAGCAGCATCAGGGGCTCACAGGGTCCGCTCTGGTTCTGCTTCTGGTGCTCCTCCCCTCCCCCAGGCCCGGACACGGAGACCTCCCACTGTGAGGAGGAGGTGGTCCGAGGAATCGAGGAGGAGAAGGGCTCCGAGAAGGGGCTGCAGGGGAACCGAATCCCCGATGGCTTTAACCGTGGGGCCCTCTGGGGCGGGGCTGAGAGGGACGACAGCAGGCCGGTCTGCTGGGTGAGACTGGTGCAGGCTAGGGTGGGCGGGGTGCTGTGAGGCGACCCCGGCTTGGTGAAACCGGGGGTCTCGGGCTTCATGACGGAGCGCCGTCGTACCCCCGGGGTGGGCTCGGGGGTGAGGTCGATGAGGAAGTGGGAGCTGGGGGTCTCCACCAGGAGGCTGGGCTGGGTCTGCGGTGCGATGAAGGACCTCGGACTGGGGTTACTGCCGTGCAGTTTAAACATGAAGTCGGATTGGGCCGCGCCCGAGTACGGCCCTTGTGACCCTTGAGATCTACAGGGGCCGACCGCGCCCGCTTGGCCTCTTCCGGAGTGGCCCCACGCCTGCCTCAGGCCGTAGCGGTCGGGACTAGGGCTGCAGGTGGAGCAGGTGTCCGAGCTGGAGGGAGCCTCCAGCAGGAAGCGCCCGTAGCCGTTGGAGGGCGAGGGTTGGAAGCGGGGGAGGAGCTGGTGGGCTGCGGCTTTACACCCCGACCCCGGTCGGGAGCCGCTGCCGCTGCCGCAGCACCCGCTGCCGCAGCTGCCTCGCCGGGAGACGTACTGGTCCAACAGGGAGCCCAGGTGCTGGGCCTGGGGCTTGGATGGGGGCAGTAGGATGAAGGGTTGGATGGGTAAGGAGGTGGGTCTCTGGGCCTTGGTGTAGCGCAGCACCGGAGGAGCCCAGGAACATGCCCCTGAGGAAGAACAAAAGGAATACATGTGGGCTAGCTCAACGACCGCCACGGCCACCTGTCCTTGGTTCTATAGCAAATATGTTTGTATATTTGTGTTTTTCTGCTTGTTACCGCCTCCAAAGCTGAAGCAAAACAAATGGTAAATGGACGGAATTTATGTAGCGCTTCCCTAACCAGTGGCCGTTCAAATTGCTTTACAATCATTGCCTAACACTCACCCACTCATACACACATTCACAGCAACGGCGGTGTCAACCACGCAAGGCGACAGCCAGCTTGTCGGGAGCAGTTAGGGTACAGCGTCCTGCTCAGGGACACCTCGACACACGATTGAACCGGCGCCCTTCTGATAGCCAGTCAACCCGCTCTACCTCCTGAGCCACGGCCGAAACAAAAGCTGAGCACTGGTATCTGCATCAGATGAATCCTCCTTACCGTTCTCCTGGGTCCCACTCTTCTCACCGGGCACTGGCGTCCCAGAGGGCTGTGTGGTCTCGACCTCACGGCCTCTAGCGACTGCGGCCGACGGACCCAGGGAGAAAGCAGACTGGACGGGGCACGCCCCAGAGGAAGTGCCGTGTGGGCTCTGGGTGTAATCCCAACGTGTTGTTGTCTTGCAAAGAGGACAATCATCCCGGTAATTATAGCACTCACACTTGGTGCAGCCAACACCGCTCCGAGGATATCTTCTGCTGTCGTCACTTTCCTGGTACAGGAAAGTACAGGAACAAACGAGATTGAGGTTTGTTGTGTTTTTCATGTTGTTCTGCACGATTTGCACTCCAAAATAGAAACCCAGTAAAAATGGTAAATTATAAAATGGGTTTCTTTAATACAATATGTCATATTCAACAAATTTGGTTTGATGCCATATCATGATGTTTTATGTTTTACCCTTGGAAGTAAAATGGTGGTTAGCGCTAATACACACCTTCCTGTCCCTCTGCAGTGCCCCCTCCCCTACCGGGACATAACCAGATGAAGGGACTGGGCCAGCTGCATGCGGCCCCCCAGGGAAGCTCCTCCCGAGGCCGGGCCAGGCCGGGCTGGGCGTCTTGGAGGGCGGCTCGCAGCTGACCAGCTTGTAGTACTTCTGATTGGTCCCCATGGCGAGCGTCAGCCGGCCCTGGAGACAGGCGGTGAGGTCCGACAGCTCCAGGGAGGACCAGGGCTCTAGTGAGTACAGGTTACAGTTGGAGTCCAGCGCCTGAGGGGACCAGCATGGGGCCGAGGGCACCACCGCCTCCACCACCTCCTCTGGTGGGGAGGGGACCTCATGCTCGGGGTGACGGCTCGGGGAACGCGGGTGGACCGGCTGGAGGTTCAGGAAGACCGAGCCGTCGTGGAGGGGCGCGGGCGGCGGGGGAGCGGGGCAGCCCCCCGGGTCCTGGGGCGTGGCGGGGTTGTTGCTCTTGCTGTAGATGGTGCAGAAGTTGACCAGAACGCCGTCGGAGCTGTTGCACGACGAGTCGCTGGCAGACTCGGTGGGATTAACGGGGAATGAGTCCCCTCGTCTGAGCTGGCCGAAGTTGAAACCGGTTTTGTTGTTCGAGTCTTGGACACGGGTTTCTGAAGATAGTGCTGTCGATTCTGTGACTCCCGGTTGTTCTGTTGGAGGTGAATGTAGGCGTCCTGTTTGACTAGGGAGTCGATCAGTGCTGCTCTCTGTAGCCGACACAAGAGGCCTCTTCCACAGCGCGCTGCCTGAATGTCTGATGCCGTGGCTCACCGCCCAGTTGAAATTGCCATGCAACGCGAAGGAGGAGTCCTCGCAGTATCTGTGTAGATTATCTCCATCGCCGTCCTCCTCTTCCTCCTCCTCTTCTTCATCCAGCGAGGTAGGAAGGAACACGTTGCGTGACCTGGGTCGGGCTGCAGATGTGGGCTGGGCGCCGCCGGGCTTCAGCACCTGCTGCGGCCCCTCCTCCACAGAGCAGCTGGAGTCCAACCTACCGCTGCTGTCGCTGGCTTCCTCTTCCTCCTCTTCCGCCTCTTCCTCCTCCTCCTCCTCCTCCTCCTCCTCCTCCGCCCGGTCCTCTTTGAGACTCCAGTAGCTGCAGGAGTCGAGTCGCTTCTGGTTGCCTGGGGCGACGGGCAGCTCTCTGCGGAGGACGTCCTGTTCGGGGAGGGAGACGGCCCGGATCAGCTGACCCGCGGAGCACGCGCTGGGCCGCCCGGGGGGCGCCGGCCCTGGGGGGCACAGGTTCTGGACCGGGGGCTGCCAGGCGGGGAGCTGCACCCGGGGGTAGCGGTAGGAGAGCCAGGTGTCTCCCGAGAAACTAGACGTCCGGATCATCCTCACTGCGGGACTCTGGCTTCATGGTCTGATGGAGACCCCTGGAACCGGGAGGATGGCTCCTAAACAGCAGAACACAGGGGGATCATGACGTATATGTAGGCTCACATTTAAAGTACCGACCATAATCATGATTCCTTCCTCATTTGCCACATTGAAGCGTTTAAGTGCTGAGCAGGTACCATTCCATGCCATGCATTATTCAGCCTTCTAAAGGGGATTTGTATTTGAATAACGAAGCAGAGATTTATAAAAGGCACCGTGAGTAGCCTGTTTCCCCCATGCATCATGCAGAAGCACGGGCTTTTCCTCTAGTCTGTAGTCCTGCTGTCTGCTCCCAGGGTTCCGTCTGTCCTATCTGCCATGATTCAGTGAACCTTCCCCCTCTCTCTACCTAGGCCCAACACACACTCACTCACACACACACACACACACACACACACACAAACACACTCATACACACTCACTCACAGACCCGCATACACTCAGACATACACAGAGCAACACATGAGCACAAACACACATACGCACACACACTCAGACAGATATACACACACACAAGCACACACACGCACACATTCACACAGACACACACAAATGCACAACGTTATTCAACTGTCTGCACTGCAACTAGGGCAACCCCACTGCAAAGACACTCAGAGAGAAAATGTGTTTCAGCATCCATGTATTTGCTGCCACATTTTAACATGACTTCTTATACTGCGGCCTCTTATAAATGTATATGTTAATTCTGCCGGCATAGATTTAAAAATAACTAGAATGAATTAGTTTCAAATCCTAAATTAAGATGCCAGTTTCTGGTTCCATTAAACAGGCCACTGAAAAAAAAGAACACTAAAAGATGCATTAGAGGGAATTTTATGTGTGATGAAATCAGCAATGCAGTACATAAGCAGTGTATGAACTGCTGATGCAGTATTGCAGACAGATATAAATATATGCTTTTCATGCATATTCATACACACACTAGTACACGTATGGAAAACCTTAACATAATTTCCAATAACTTCTATGTCTTTAAACAACATCTGCTGCTGATGTCCAATGCCATCCATGATTCTTTATACTTCTTTTACATCTTTTATTGTTTCAAACTATTGCATTGTGTTGGTATTTGCCTTTATTCTGTTGCTATTCACAAACGGGCAAAGGACAAACAACAATGCTAAGAATTCTACAGGCGAAGATAAGGAGTGTTGCTGGTATTATGTAATTGGGTTTCAGACCTACTGAGCAGCTGAAGACAGACGGGCTGAACACGCAGCTATGTAGAACGGATGCAGAGGAAACAAGAGTGCATTGGCTGAGACAGAATGGACGTGATTGGTCTAACTATTGGGCCTTTCTGCCACATCAAATCAGTGTCCCCGAGCAAGTTAGCCTTCTTCTCAGGCTAGTACGAAGAGAAGATGGATTGTAAGCATGATTGGATTGTAAGACATTCGGAGCCTAATCCTTGTAAGGAAAACCCTTTTAGTATTGATACATATAAACATCTAACATTTAGAAGTTGCCTCTACTTCCTTTTCAATTCAATTCTATTACTTTTGATTTGTATAGCCCTTAATCACAGGTACAGTCTCAAAGGAGCTCAACAGGCCATACATTTATGACAACCCCCTGTCCCTAGCCCCCCAGAGGGCAAGAAAAAACTCCCTTAATTAGCAAGGAAGAAATCTTGAGAAAGGATGCAGAGTGGTGGATCCCTCCCAGCAATGTTCAGCTTCTTAGAAACATGTGATGTTGTTACTAGACATCATGATAGATGTTAATGGACTGGAGAACATGATCGTTGTTACTGGGCTGGAGAACATGATAGATGTTACTGGTGACATGATAGATGTTACTGGAGAACAAGAAGATGTTATTGGAGAATATGTTACTGGATAACATGATAGATGTTACTGGATAACGTGGTAAATGTCACTGGACTGGAGAACATGATAGATGTTACTGGAGAACATGATAGATGTTACTGGAGACCATGAAGATGTTACTGGAGAACATGAAGATGTTACTGGAAAACATGAAGATGTTACTGGAGAACATGAAGATGTTACTGGAGAACATGGTAGATGGGAAAACAAGGTTAAGATGACTTTCAGAAGACTATGGCCGAATGAGAACAGCTTCACATTTATGCACAAGCAATGCATTTTGTGAGGGAAGGGGCAAACGTTAAAAACGTTAAGAACAAACACCATGTCCAGAAAAACAAGAGCACGGGACCCCCATAGTAACGGATAATTAGCATATCAAAATAGCACAATGTAGCCTCACATGTTAAAAACGCACAGAGCAGCATATAACAACTTACTTAAGAAGAGCGGTCGTTCAGCAGCATCTCCACATCCCTTCGTAAGACTTGCTTTAGAAGACACATCCTTACAAATGCAAGATTTCTGTAAAGTGCTGATCCCTGAATTCACATTGCAGAATGCGCGCGTCAATAGAGGAGAGTTAAATCCGTCCTATGAAAGCCCCTGACTTTAGAGCAAGGCATTGCGGCGCTGTGAACTGAGTGCCTCCACTAGGCACCGGTAATAGGTTCGGGTTCGGAGGCGCACCGTGACAGCGGTGCTGCACGCGCCGCTCACAGCACCGGGATGCCTCGAGTGGTCGGCTGGAGTTAATGCGTCACGAACGCTTTGACCAATGATAGGGCTTCATTTATAGCAAATGTGTGTCAGTATGGGACAGCAGGATTCAACTATTGGTCATTCCAAGATATGTTCACGTCACTAAGTAACTAGACCGCCATGGTATGTATGTGGAGATTCCGTTTATGTGTGTGTGTGTGTGTGTGTGTGTGTGTGTGTGTGTGTGTGTGTGTGTGTGTGTGTGTGTGTGTGTGTGCGTGTGAATGTGCACACACAACATCACCCATCAGAACGTCCACCACCACCATCGTGTGGAATACCATGAGTGCACAGTTCTAAAGCATACACACGTTTTCACACACACGCGCGCGCGCGCGCACACACACACATACACAGGCAATTTACACACTTAATCGAGTTGTTTTAGAAAACGGCATTTGCTTTAATAAGAAGATTCCTGAATTTGGTTAATGAAGAAACCATGTTCTTTAAAACAATATTAATATTCTTCAAATTAGGTAATGAAACTGATTAATGAATTATTAGTTATTAGGATAATAGTTTCAACCCACTTAAGAACTGAATGGACTCCGGACTCTTGTAGTCAGAATGGGCTGTCCTACTGAGATAACCAAAGATATCCCTTTATCATAGACACACTCCAATGATGCATATGTTTTTCATCTTGTTTTATGATGCTTCAAATTGTGTCTTTAATTATTAAATGAGTATTCATTATTAATTATGGTAATTAAATGTAGGCTATTCCTTTACTTCCTTTACTATTTCTTTATGTACTTTAGGTTTAGATAAAGTAAATTGAGAAATACTTCAATGGAATTAATTAAAACCATGGACATACGGTTGGGATATAAAACATATTATTTTATTATTATATACATATTATTATTTGCTGCCATGTTTTTAACAGGACTTTTTATACTGCGTTTTTTTATATATGTGTTAATACTGCCGGCATATATTTGAAAATAAACTAAATAATTTAGCTCCACATCCTAACTTAAGCTGACATTTCTAAGCCAGTTTCTAGTTCCATTAAACAGGCCATGTGAAAAAAGAACACTAAAAGATGTATTAGAGAGAATTTTAAGAGTGTGATGAAATCAGCAATGCAGTCCATAAGCAGTGTATGAACTGCTGATGCAGTATTGCAGACAGATAGAAATATACGTTTTTTCGTATTCGCTATTACATGTATGGAAAACCTTGACAATAATTTCCATTGACTTCCATGTCTGTAAACATCTACTGCTGATGTCCAATGCTATCTATGATTCTTTATGCTTCTTTATACATTTTAATGTTTCAGACTGCTTAATTGTGTTGGTATTTGCCTTTTTTGTGTTGCTAATCACAAACAGACAAAGGACAAACTAATAATGTTTCATTATTGAGCAGCAATAATATACTCAGTCTTAGTTTTTCTGTTGTTTAAGTTTAAGTTGATGACAACAGGGACAAAAGGTGTGCAGTAGCACTTATAGAAAATTTTATATTTAAATATTTACATTTTGTAAACATAAATAAATATAATAAACATTATATACAAGGGAACATGGTTCGGTAACATATTCATCACATGAACATCCACTAGGCCTACCGCTTATAATAAAAAAATATACTCATAAGACTTAACATGATGAACATTTGTATTTCCTTCAGCTTCCAATATTTTCCTTCATAATTGTTCTCTGTTAGGAAACAATGCAACACATTTAAAGATTTTTAACATTGCTGCTGTCAAAACTATTGAAATGGTTTTCAGAGTTCATAACAAGCATGTGAACCTCTCCATAACTTCATATTTACAGCTTTGTTTTGCTTAATGCCCAATCATAAAACTTATCATAAGATTGATGAGTTATATATTTACTCAGGGGTCAGCAGTCAGAAAATCAATTGAAATGAGTCAAGCAAGGTTATGAGACATTGTAAGATAAATCTGTATCCTCCATATTTTAGTGCTTATGAATTACACTGAATTGGTTTCAAATTATTATGTGTCTCATTGTGGTCAACAATGATGTTGTTCAGGAATGTTCTGAGTGGAACAGGAATGTTCTGATAGAGTGGAACCAGAATGTTCTGGTTGAGTGGAATTATTCTGTTAAAGTGGAACCAGTATGTTCTGGTGGATAGGAACCAGAATTTTCAGGGAGAGTTGAACCAGAAGGTACAGATGTTGTTTCTGCAAAGATAAGAATCACATTTCATTATCAAAACAGAAAGAATATTGATAAATCCAAAATGTTCACAAATTTCAAGCATTTCATTTTATACTTTGTGATTAGCAAAAAAATAAACTGTGATCGCTGACATTTTATCTTTGCAATGTGGTCAGAAGCCTCATTGAAAAAACTTCTTCCAAGAATAAATGGTTAACTTTGACAAGAAGGATGATGACATGTGCAACTCTTCATTCCCTCAGCCTTTCACCAAAAATAAAAAAAAATATCAATGAAATTGTATAAATCGCATATTCAAACATGCTATTCCAACATGGGTTGGATCCGTTCTCTGGTATAGCCCTATTGGTCCTGTACCATCTACATCGCAGCATGTAAGGATGCGCACCTGTTGCAGTAGTTGGTGCCACACTCTGTGTGAGCCCGACAGCTGCCCCCTACTGGTTTCAGCGTGTTCCAGCGCCATAGCATGGAGCGTCTGGTCCTCTGGAGCAGACCATCGAGCTCAGTGGGCAACGGCAGTCCCTGGACCTGCAGAGCAAAGAGGGATGCACGCCTGGTTAGAGTCATGTTGAACACTCACGGTTCTGGTGTTCAATACAGTTCAATATGTTCTGCGTTAAATGTAAAAACGAAGGCGAAAATAATCCATGTTTGAATGTGCTAACATGAAATCGTCAGAATACATGTGGACTATACCCTGCTAAGGTGAACTCACACCATGTTGGGATTTTAGAATCACATAAATGCCAAAGCCCTAAAAGTTGTATGCTTAATAATCCTCTGCTGGATTGTAATATCACTAGCAAACCCAATGCTTCTTCTTTCAACATTAAGGATTGCTCTGCAAACCACAATTTAGCAAAACACAATTAAAACTGCACACCACCACAAACACAACCACCACCTCCGACCAGAGATGTCTTACCTGGAATTCCGGCACAACAGACAGCAAAAGAAACACAACTGTGATCTTGAACACGAGGGCCTGCATTCTGAAAACACCAAATGCCTGACTCTAAGTAAGTCTGACCTGTTGTTTTCGGCCTGTCCGTTATAAGGAACATTACAATCAGGGATCAGGGGCGGAGCTGTCACTGCCATCGTCAACCTTCCTCCAATAACATTTTACACCTAATAATTAGTGGGAAGTGTTTTCAAACCGTTAAAAAAAACCTCTTCCTTCTGTTTATCAGTTTGATAATACCTGGCATTGAGGTCAAAGGTTGTCTGTGAAAACTTTAGCCTTTGAAATGAGGACAGATCCACATCTTCACTTGGCTTGCTACAGCTCATAATACTAAATTAGAATGAATACATGGATAACATGAATGTTAGCTCATGATTCATTTTTATATCTGGCCACCTTTCTGAAGTGTTATTTATTATATGCATGAGCTCCCTTAACATATGCCATCTTTCAGTTGTTGTTGCAATATTTTAATTAATTCCATGACCTGTTCATCACTATGAAATGTTATTTTCTGACTAATCTAGAATCCATTGGTCCCTTAATCTCTAATACAGTCAAAACAAATATACAATGTAGTTTAAATCATTTATTTTTTATTATTGACAACAGTAGTGCACAGCTCAGTATTGTGATAAGACATTTTTTAATATTTTGTCGAATGCTATCTTGTGTTCAGCTATAGAATACATATGTTTTTTTTAAAGTGGTGCTCCACTTCTTTGTGATATAAAATAAGGACAAAACACCAAACAAGAAAAACGCACAACACTTGATATTGATACTAAAAATATAAAGCACACAGCAATCCCATAATATCTGTATTAATAGTGCAAAAAGCTTAAGAATGGCATGGAGACACATTTGATTTTGTAGTTCATAATTATATTAGTTAGTGTGGTTGGTGTGGATGCATGCACAATGTTAAGGTTAACAGATGCTATATGTTCCTGCAATATAATCAGTTATATATTAGGAAAAATGAACAGCTGGCTTCTCCAACTTTTTTTTTATCATAACCTATCCAGCTTTGAATGCTCATGTCAATACCCAAAAGGGTGGGAAAATGGCTTCCTCAGTGGAACTGTAAACTAGTTCATCAATAAAAGCTTGTCTTGCATGATTACCATCAACCACCACTTCTCCTGTAAAGGTATATGGACATTTGAATGTGTAGTTTGGCGACAGGAGTGGCTTGGATACCCCATACTTGGTAATCAGAGCATATCAACTTTAAACAGTATTTTTAAAACTTGTAACACTATAGTTTTTTGTCTTGACTCAAACCATTTCCAGAAGTTAGTGCCACCAGCATCTTTCTCAAGTAACATTCATGAATTATTCCTCAAAAACGTCAACAAAACATGCAACATCTTAGAGAGTCGGACCTCCCTGTTTTAGCAACTCACTGCTGTTCCTGTAGCCCTCCTTATAGACTCAACACATTAATATAATGGGATTTCTATTCGATTGGCCTTTAATAAAGTGGCGATATAATAACTTCCAATTTGTCAAGTAAAAAAGTTTAGTATGCAAGTATGTTTCCAACTATAAAAACAAAATAAGAGAAGAGAAAATAGGTTAAACTTCCATTTCAAATCCACCGAGTGATTAAAGACACACGATAAAAGAGAAGATGCCATTTTCACTTCCACTAAAACAGTGTGTTAAAAGCCATATTAAAAGGGGGAGCAATGGGGACGATGTAACCTTTAGGGGATTTGGGTGGCTTTGATGTTGGGTGCAGTCAGGGGCAAAATGGACGTTCCTTGGCGCTGCCTTGCTCTCCTCTTCGGCTGCGTGGGGTCCAGGGCTGGACTACGATTTCAGCAGGGGCTGTCGCTCTGCCGCTGAGCTCTGAACAAACGGCAAGTAGGTGGTCAGACTGTTATTGCCGAACCAAACCAAGTACTGAATCTGATCAACGCTGTCCTCCCAGCCCTCCAACGCACTTTGATCTGATCTCATCATTTTGGCTTTTAGCAGCAGACAAATTTGACTTTTGAAATTCGACTTTGAAGTGACTTTTTGGACAATCTAACTTGGAGAAATGGATGCAATGGAGCAATGGAGTATTACAAATGCTACGATTCTTAGCATCTGTAGCATTCTTAATTTATGAGCATGTGTAATTTATCAACGTTACACTCAACTACCAGAGCTGAACCAGCGGAGGTTTGCTCTGGCCATTGAGATATCTATCTGCTTTCCAACAACCTGAAAACCTGCATCTAAAACACATGCAGAGATAGGAGTTCAACCGTCATCCTCCAGGTCTCACCTCTAGGCCCTTCTGCCGACAGATGACGCCCATGAAGGCCACGCCGATAAGGATGCCCAGACCAATGAGCATGAACGGAATGTTCACCACCACGTTCCTTGAGAAGATGACAGCCTGGAGTTTTCTGGCCGACTCATCGTCAATGAGAACGCTCTGGAAAAGGAACCAGACACACAATGTGGAATCAAAGCATTGTTCAAATTATTTAAAGTGTGTGTGTGTGTGTGTGTTTGTCTCTCTGTGTGTCTGTGTATGTGTGTGTGTCTCTGTGTGTATGTGTGTGTGTGTGTGTGTCGTGTGTGTCTGTGTGTGTGTGTGTGTGTCTCTCTGTGTGTATGTGTGTGTGTGCGTGTCTGTGTGTGTGTATGTGTGTGTGCGTGTCTGTGTGTGATGCGTACCTCATTTAGATACACGACTGGAATAATCACTGTCCGCACATTTCCTGTTTGCCTGGAAGTGAAAGACAGATACAGGAAACTGTCAGATACGTGGCAGCAGAAATGGCTAGGAAGTATGTCATAAATTTATCCTGAGATTATCAGGACATATATACAACTATAAAACCCATGTGGTCAGGGCGTGCTGTCCAAAGTTCCAGACGCAACACTGATGAGACAACAGTACTCTGCAGGTGACAATCCCTGACATATAAATGAATGGATGAACATGTTTCATCCTTCATTCTAATGATAGATCTAGTGACCTAGTTAGTTATTCTAGAGGTCAGACCTAGTGACCTAGTTAGTTATTCTAGAGGTCAGACCTAGTGACCTAGTTAGTTATTCTAATGGGCAGACCTAGAACATTAATTCAGCCAGAAATACAATCTGTTGAATACTGTGACTGATTGGTATCCTATAGTATATAAATCATAACTATGTTTAATTAAAGTCAAGCTGAAGGTAGTGTAGTATATAAATATTAAAGTATGTTTAGATGTAGTTGACCTGAAGGTAGTGTAGTGTATGCATTTAAAGTAGAAGTGGTTTACTTGAAGGCAGAGAGCTTCTCCACCATCACGTTGATCTGTAGCCTCTTAGCCGCCTGAATGACAATCCCAGTAAACTGAAATACAAAATTCAGAACATATTCGATATGATGAATATAAACATTACACCTAACTAACTAATATTCAATGGAAACCCCTGTAGTGTTTTAGTCGTGGAATTGAGCGAGAAAATACACATATCCCTGCTATTCGTGCACAATAACGACTTCATTACCGGACTTTGATATGATCGTCATAACATTCTCAGTGAGAAGGTTAGATTGACCTCTGACCTCATACCTCTGGACGTCTGAAGTCCAGGTCGAATCAAAGATTGGTGATGAGACCAATCGTGCCGCGATGTGGTTTCAGAACGTATTCATGGTATTTATTTACCCAGTCGGGTATTTAAACATGGCGATAATGGACCTCTTCGCCGTTCACTGTTATTTCAGACGGTGTGTGATATTAGTTTTGGTACCAGGCCATTCACGTCTAACCACTTGGTATCAGACACGAGCAACGGTGTTAACGGTCTGAATACAGGGGTACTATCACATAGGATCACTGGACACAGAGGGAGGAGGGAAGAGGCCGGGTCATACCGGGTTGATGTCGATAGTGGTCTGGTGCTTCTCCTTGTCCGGTCTCATCCCGAACACGTCATTCACGTACTTCTCATCCGCCTGGTAGAAATGTGGTGAGGACATGATGATGGGAGCACCTGCGTAGACAAAGAGACAATATGACCGTACTCATCATCCTTTGCCTTCTGTAGCACTTCCTGCTTTAACTTATCTTCCCCAAATGAACGATACACAGTCCTATGAATAGGTTAATATCGGGCAAGTTGTTGCTCATTGAAGTTTATTGCCATAAAGGGAAATCTTAACAACCCCAGACAACACCGTGGCAACCTCATAAACATGAGTCACCCACTCCACAGACCCAGCGCTAAGGGGGCACAGGTCTCTCTCACTCCCTGATAACACAGGAGGGCTCGTCATCTGTAGTAAGAGGGCACACGTTGTATTCCAGAATACAGGCTACTGCAGCGCTCTAAGAACACGGTCAATCCACTACCAAGCTGTCCTGCCACAAGAGGGCCGGAATACGCTGTGAATGACAACAACAGAGGTTTGTCAAGGTGTGCCCGCCCCCATCTACGTAATGCAGAGCAAGCAACTATCCTACCATATGAAACAACAGGTCCCCTTCTGGGCAGCGATGCCAATGAGGAAATAATGTCTACGTGTTTAACTGACATGTCCCACACATATCCAGAAAGCTACAAATAATGCAAGCCCACACAGGCTGATTCTTCTTACCCCATTTCACACGAGTTGCGATTCAGATATACGTATTAGCTGCTCAGTGAAATCTTTGTGTTTTACGTAACTTTAAATGACCCGACCCAGTAAATCAGCCCGTAAAATGGTAACTTTAAGTTATCATGCTTGCATATGGTTGTGTGCATGAGGTGCTCAGACTCAACTAATCGAGTGGGAATGACGGATGGGGCAGATTGTGTGACAGGAAATATGCAGAAAAAAACTAAGGGGGCATAATGTTTTAACTGAGGGGGCATCGCACCGTTTAGCTGCCTCTCGGCTCCGGGCCTTAGGCCTTCATAAGTCTGCGTGATATCTTTTGCTTTTCGTTTTGCTTTGTTTTTTGTTGGAGCCCGGATTGCTTCAAGGCGTGGCGGCTGGCGGTGCCGGACCCTGGACCCAGTACGGAACCGGAGGTCCACACTCACCTTGTTTACACGCGCTGACGTTAAGCACCCCGGAGCCCAGGCAGTTCCCTTCAGGGACACAGAAGCCTGCATTGTCCGGGTTCACCGTCAGGTTAGCGAACACACTGCTGGGCGGTGAGAAGCGGTACCCGGGGAGCTCCTTCACAGTTACGTCCTCAACGTACGTGGCATACATAGACCTGGGGAGGACAATGGTTTTTTTTTGATTTAAACACAACTATGTTGTGATGTGATTATATTTGTGATGTTTACACAGACTGAGGCTTAATTGGTCATGGTTGTAATTTTAGCGGGGAAATATGATTGAAGGATTGCAAATGCAAGTCTACACTTGGACTGATTTGAACTGGTTGCTCCGTGTCCTTCCCAACACTGCCTCCTCCTGGTAGGAGAGCGGAACTGAATGGAGCAATGGGGCCACAATGTCGGGCGTTGATAGAAAATCCTACAGACTAAAACCAAGGGAGAAGTCACAAGACTTACAAATGACCTTATTACATTGAAATGCATTACTATTAAAAGTCTTGGCAGTAATTATTTTGTTGGTATCATTATTTCATTTCACCCTCACTTGATCTTGGCGTTGAGCAGGTTTTTAGGTTAAAGGTGAATAGATTAGGTACGAGCTAAGGGCCAACATTTGCTTTGTACAAGAGAGAGGCAAGCAGAGGCCAGCTGACTCAAGGGATCAGGGCAACACTGGCCGGCACAACGAGCAGCGGGGGCTAAATCTGGGTCCCTAATCCTGACGTCCAGACCTGAACCACGCTGAAGAAAAGGCTTATTCAGACTTTGGACATTCTTAAGATGACTATGGGAATAGAGGCGGGAGTAGCCAAACAAAGCTATGCTTACAGTGGCCGCATAAAAGGGCAAGAATCAGTGAAACCTAGTCATTCAATCTTGTCAGAATCTTGTGAAGATAAAGCAAAGTGAGAAAAAGGCAAAGATAAACTAATCCCTCCACAATGTCCGTCCCAAACAAACAATCAATCAAACCACTTTGACAAACACCATATCAACCCATTGGGATACATATGCCAACCATCAGCCCGTGTGTCTGTGTATTACATTTAGTCATCCGAGACCCTCCCGCGGGGAGCAGCTGTAGCTCCAGCACGGCCCACCTGCAGAGATCGGAGGAGAACATGTAGAGCGTCTCGTCCTTGGTGACCAAGGGGTGGAAGAAGGCCCCGTTGGTGCCGTTGATCATGTTGCACTGGTCCGACGTCCACCAGTCCAGCTGCCTGCAGGCGGAGCAGGAAGCAAGGCCACACTCATTATGGGCTTTACTTGCAAACATAATGCAATTGGTCTGATAAGGGGAAACAGTAGTCCACTGGTTCAGGGGGTAAGACTCCCAGTCGAAATGTACTGGGCCTGATCCCAAATGTCCTCGGTTGAAAGAAGATGGTTTTCATCCCCTTAGCCATCAGGGCAGGGACTGCAACTAGTAAACCTTCTAGATGCATGTATTTTTTATTATCTATAGGCCTGTGTGTATGAATGATTATGTATGTTATATATTGTTTATAGGTCTGTGTGTATGATTGATATGTATGTTGTCATATTGTTTATAGGTCTGTACATCATTGATACTGTATGTCCTAATATTGTCTAATAGGCCTGTGTGAATGATTGATATGTATGTTGTGATATTGTCTATAGACCTGTGCGTATGAATGATCTGTATGATGTCTTCAGTTTGTATTATTTTAAACCGCCCGTCTTAAATTGACCAATGAGGGACAAATAACATATTTTTAATTTGATTGTCAACCTGTTTACGACGACTTGAACAAGATGTGCACACACCAGTTGCACTTTAATGACTTCCAGAAAACTAAATAGACTTAGAGTAATGTCCACGCTAGCTCTTGCCCATGATTATGGATGGGAAAACAAGGGATTTGATTCTGAATGAGGTAACCAATTAGGCTTCATCAACTTCTACTCTGAAACAGTGATGATATTAAGACCTAATCTCCTTCCATCCCTAGGTTTCCATCATTATCTTAAAGGTTTCCATAAGATCAACAACTCAATCAGCACCACTGATTAAATTTAAAAATCAAAAAGTCCTCTCTCTTATCAAGGAAAATAATTGAATTTACCTTTCATCCTTCCACTCATCGACTCTAGCAAAGTCAGTGTAGTTTGTTTCACCAGTGAAGAAAACATATTGTCCATCATTAGTAGCATTGGCCTGTGGGAACAGAATTGCACACTTTAAAACAAAAAAGACGGTTGAGTAATTTACTTCTAAAACAAATATATCTAAAACTCACAGAATGTTCCCTTGCTACATTTAATCATAGTGATTGTTTCTGTTATTAATAAGGGACGGACCTTTCGGCTAAGAGTCAAACACTCTTACCGCTCCATTATTCTGTCCAGGCATATTAGGAGTTCATATCAAAAGAATATGAATATGAAGGAGGAGTCAAAAGACTCCTCCTTCATCCAGATCAGTGGATCCACCAAAAATGTGTATATAAATATAATTCATGATAAATTATATTATACATATATATATTTCATGATAAAATAATATTTACATGAATATATTTCATGTTCAAATAATATCCTCTATGAATACAAATCATGACAAAACAACATTACACATGACTATAACTCATGATAAAACATCATTACACATGACTATAATCCGTGATCTGGTCCGCTACCTTGTAGAAGAGCCCGAACATGTCGTCCATCTCGGGTCTGATGGTCTTGGCGGTCTTGAGGAAGGCGTCCTCGTAGCCCCACAGCAGCTCCCCCACCGTGCGGGTGGTGAAGATGCCCTCGCCGCTCGAGGTCATGTAGGCCGCGATCAGGTTTGCAATTAAGCTGTCCTTGAACCTCTCCATTACCGTCTGTGTGTGGGCGGGAGGAGAGAGAGCGAACAGGAGATGAAGACACTCAGGAGACTGTGAACACACATGTCTGGATGTTAGGTTGCGGTTCTCCCGTCGTACCACGGCCGGGATGTTCACCGTCCGGATGAGGTCGCTCTCCGGGCCTATGGACATGTTCGCCTGGAAGATGTAGGTCTTGGGGTTGACCGCGGACACCTTGGTGCCGTTCTCCAAGAACACCACTTCCTCCATGGGCCGGTACTCTCTGTGTGAAAAGAGATGATTTACTACTGACATTTGGCAGCCTTATATCCAATGGGACATACAGTGAATTCAGATACACGTCACTATTGAGCAGGTCAGGGTCGGCCATCTTGTTTAAATGGGAACAATCACTCTTCTCATTCGCTTATATGTGACCGCACTGCTTCCTAAGCATCTGCTCAACTCTGTCTCTGCTAAGAGACAGAGAAAGATTCATGGCAAAGATTCACGTTTCAGGAAGTGTCCATATGAAACACTACTCTCCTAGATTAGAAAATAGTAATGATTCACCCTTAAGGGTGCATTCAGTTATTCTGTGGGAATACCTCCTAACCACTATAACTTATCCTGCCCCCTAGACATCCCATGGCAATCCTCTAGAGCCCGACCATGTGGTCTCAAATTGAACTCTCTATGTGAGAACGGCATACTTTCCTGCTATAACAATACCAGTGTTCTCTGAAGTTGTCAAATATTAACCACATAACCCCTTGACAGTCTACGTTCAAAAGGTCTACACACACATTCCAGTAAAACCCTGATTATCCTCCTGATTGTGGGTTTGTTGCCCCAGAATGCAAATGAAAGTTCAGGCAGTGGAATTATAACATGCTAGTTACAAGAGGTCTCTTCATGGTAGGGGAAGTTAATGAGTAATAGGAACCACTGCTAAAACAATAGGTGTGAAGTGGGCCTGATGTAAGAGTGCAAAATGTGATGTTATCCATAGCAGTCGGGATGACCTTAATGCTGAGAACTACGGCGCCAGGCTTACTGTTTGTAGGGTTTACCATAGTTGGACAAGTGATACGAGTGAAACTGACAGAGGAAGTGTGATCAGTGAGCACATGATTGACATTGCTATGATGTTATTGACTCTAAAAAGACACAATAAGCAGAAACATCACATGGTATCGTCTGGGCGGAACTCAGCATCATATTTGTTGTTAAAACCTAAACAAATATTGATATATAGGACCATTTTACATTGTATTTCCAAACACTTCCAACATAACTGCGACTGCTTATTTTTAGTTGAACAGTTACAGTTAAACAGTACTGGAAACCCAACTTCTGTTAATAGAATACGATGTTATACTTGGAAGAAGAAACATTAAATTCAAATAACACTTAAAATGGAGGCATTTATGTGGGATGACACACCAATCCTAGCTGACTTAAAGTGCTTTTCTCTCCATCACAAACCATATTGTGAACAAAATCCTTATTTTTCTTTGTGTAAATGTGTATATGTGAATAGTCTATAATATGTATGTATATCTGTAATTGTATGCATGTGGGCTGTATAAATGTATGTATATCTATACCTGTATGTGTCTGGTCTGGTTGTTTGTATATCTGTACCTGTACATGTATTGTCTGTCCAAGTGTATGGTCTGTGTGATTGTATAGCTATACCTGTATAAATGTATATAGGTACTTACCTGTATGTGTATGGCCCCCTCTCAATAACAGCTGGCCTATCCCCATCCAAAACTTCGATGGGATTTGTCAGATTAAAGAAATAGAACTGCATGTAAACAGGAGGCGGTGGATTCTTCCAGGCTTCAAATGACTCAGTTCCATTCTTCAACACCACTTCCTGTGGGCAGAGATTACCCCATATAGATTACTCATGAACCATCAACAAGACATACTGCTGGAGATGAAATTATTGGTCTGGTCCTCACTTGGTCGTTATTGCGATGACGCAAATATAACGTTAATCGCATACTTTGTATCATTCTTAACTGATCATTTAATATCGTTGTGACGTGCGCAAATAAATCACAAACAAAGCCTGCCTTAAGTCTTCACAAACTACGCAAAATCGCTTGTTGTTTTACATCGTGAAACATGACAAACATTATAAAGCTACCATCAATTATGAAGACACGATCGTTAACCGAGTCCACCAACTCAGTATTTGTATACAAATAATATATGACATCAGCCTCATATCAGAGGATTATTTACCTTCTTCACCCTCGAGTTGAGGACGTTTGGAAACGCACTGGACAAAACCAGAGAGATCCCTGCTATCAGGATAAGAATGGAGAGCAAGCCCAGGCTGTAGGCACAGCAAGACCTCAGCATTTTGTCGGTAAAGTAAGTGCAACGCCGAGAGATTGGGGCTAGCACACTTAGCAGCAGCAGCAGCAGCAGCCTTGCTGATGTAAAGTATCGAGGCTATTTGTTTTGCTGTTCTGACAGCAAGCATCGCCTCATCATCTAGCCCCGCCCACTCTTTTCCGGTTGACGTCATATGCAGGACCGTTGCCGCATGGCCGCTCCTAGAGTGGGCGGGGTTAAACGGGGCCTCGACGGTGATAGGATTGTTCAGCTGCAGATCGATTTTAAATCATTTAAATATTTTTCGATCGATTTGCTATACCTAATATGTGCTGTATATGCCTAACGCCAAGTATGGCTTTATTTTATACATGATGATTCCCTGAATGTTGATTCTAAAAACTCAAATTCTAAATATGTGCTGCAATTAAAGGGTTGAATCGTGTCTGCCAGACATACTGGCAGTTAAACACAACGTATTTACATTTGTACATATGCAGGGCCGCAGCTACCATAGTGGCGAAGTCACGCCCTTTCCGGTAGAGTCTATGAGATCGAAAAATATGAATGGGTTTCAGTGGAGAGAAAGTCATTATTTTCTGGTCCCAGTCTTTATATGCCCTGGATTACACATATGTTGTTTGTGGATTTAAATGATAATTTTTCATGCAAAGAAAACTTTCGCGAAGAAGTTTGATAATGTTAGGTTTTGTGTGAGGCCGCTTTGTGAACTACAGCTCTTAGCTGCTCTTGACGCGAATGATATAGGCTACGTCAGGGGTCTTCAATTAAAATTGAACACTAAAAATTACTAAAAATTCCTTCCAAGAAAGGTCCGAACCTCTAACCTACCACGTCCGAATAGCCTACTTTTGTCAAATACAATCAACACGGCATATTTCCTTATAATTTCAGATGTATTTATTTTCATTTTCCAAATAGCTTACTTTTAACCATGAAAAACAAGTAAGACAACGTAACGCATAATAACATTTCAAGTAAACAAAACAGGTACATTAGGCCTGCATTTCAATTAAACATAAAAAGTGCATAAGGCCTACATGTCAAGTAAGCAGAACAGGTACACTAGGCCTACACTTCAAATAAACACAAAGTGCATTAGCCTACATTTCAAGTAAGCAAAACAGGTACACCAGGCCTACATTTCAAATAAACACAAAAAGAGCATTAGGCCTTCATTTCAAGTAAGCAAAACAGGTACACTAGGCCTACATTTCAAGTAAGCAAAACAGGTACCCCATCTGTAGTGACTGAGACAACCTTTGTTAGATCAATCCCCCTCTTTGACAGCATCTCCTTAATAGCCTCATAAATATCTTCTCGTCTTGTGTGTGTCTCAAGTGGTGTTAGACCCAACAGGTCCTCCAAAAGCTGGGCATTATCCGTTACATCTGAAGACTCATCAATGGCTAAGGATGGGGCACTCTGAACAGCCGCATCAAGCTGTGACAGTGCGTCATCTGATAACATTTCAGATTTTCTGGTTGTCGGTGCAGGGATTTGGGACTTGCTTTATTTTTTCACACAATTCATCCCTTTGTTTACGTTCAAGTAACGTCTCGGCAGCGGCGTTCAAGCACTCCTTCACAACAGTCGCGTCGCTGAAAGTTTTTTTATGTTGCCCCAAACTCCATGCAATCTTAAGTGAGCATTCATTTGCACGTTGCTGGCCTGTCAATTAGTGTGTGAAGACTCGAGTAGACCTCTCATACTGAGCACTCAGCTCGGATGTTTTCCACGCTCTTACTTCTGACTTCTGAGGATACTTTTCCTCGAAGGATCTGTGTTTGGATTCATAATGCTGCTTAATATTCCCGCTTTTTATCAGCGCCACGGTTTCAACACATAAAAGACACAACAAAGGTTTAGTACTGCCTTGCAGGAGAATGAACATGTATTGGTCAGTGCATTCATCTTTAAAATGTCTGTTTTCATGGTCAACTTTCCTAATTTTCGAGCAAGCCATTTTCTCATTCCAAATCGCTCTTCCGGTAAACAAACGATTTGATTGGCTATATTTTGAGTGACGCTATTATGCACATGCCGTGACAGATGGAGGGAGGGGGGGAGCTCGGTGAGTGCATAATCTTCGCTCTGTGAAGATCATTACGGACTATTCTGCCTTTCAATTTGTATTTCAGTGAGAAATGTCTTTATTAACACAATCATGCTTTGTATAGTGAAAGATAAAAAAAAATCATAAAAGAAATCATAAAAAAAAAAAGAAAATCTCATTAATTTATATTGGTCATGGGCCCGGATAGGACCGTCACTTGGTCCCGACCCGGACCGCGGTCCGCCGTTTGGAGATGCCTGGGCTACGTCACTTCCTGCACTTGGAACTCATGTCGATCTCTCTGCTCCACTTTTCCAAGGGGAGGATAAAAGCATCGAAAGAGGTGAAAACCATTATAAGTCGGGGCATGTGGAGAGTTTCAGATATGCCGATGGGGAGATTGTCGGTCCTGTCCACGCCAGTCGCAGGGAGCGTGACGTCACATACGAGACATATGTAGTTTTTCTCATTGTGTTTTCTCTACAGCCTTTAACTGAACAATTGTACAATAAACGGTCAAACTCTTGACATGAAAAATTATCATTTAAATCCACAACATATGTGTAATCCGGGGCATATAAAGACTGGGACCAGAAAATAATTACTTTCTCTCCATTGAAACCCATTCATATTTTTCGATCTCATAGGTCCCATGGGTTCTACCGGAAGGGGCGTGACTTCGCCACTCTATTGAGGACACCGAGGTCATGTCCTCGGTATTTCCATTCCTAAATTTCGTTTATGCAATAACAGCTCATAGGGTAATTTAAACGTGTTAATCCGCTGGTCCACCACTAGGTGGCATACTGCTATTGACAATACTACTTCAGTCTCCAGATGTGGATATAATTTGTGCTTATGATGAAGGAAGGAAAGTGGCTGAAGTGATGAGAGATTCACTGCCATGTATAAACAAGCACTGGAGACCATTTTGTTACCCCAAAAAAGAGGAGAATTACCGTGAAGCAGCAACATAGGCAATTTTATCCTTATATTAAATGCATCCTTTGCATTTACCTCACATTGCCAGTGACCACATGCTCGTGTGAGAGGTATTTTTCGGCTCTATGACGCCTCAAAACATGATTAGGATCCAGTATGGCGGATGAGAAGCTTTCTGGCCTTGCTCTAATGAATGTGCATAGAAGAATTCCCCTGGATCCCATGAGGGTCCTCCAGAGATGGGCTGCATCTGGCCAAAGAAGAATTGTCACTTATTTAGATAAGAGGTAAGACTTATTGTAAGCTATGGTATCACTTATTGTTACCTATATGCATTCTTTATTTATCAACAGTTTGGAGTAAACTGAATTGACATGGGCTAAATGTGTATTCAATGAATTCTTTATATCATTGCAGAACAGAAGAAGCCTGAGCAGGATCTCCACCTTTATAATCTCTTTGTCTCTCACTCACTCATTCACCGTAGTCTACCAACACTTAATGTATATAGAAACAGATCATCTTAGTTGCAGTTTTTTTTGAGGCAGCAACACCACACACACCCACACACACAAACACACACACACACACACACACACACACACACACACACACACACACACACACACACACACACACACACAAACACACACACAGTTATACTTCAGTTATAGTTTTATATATATCTATTTTATGATTACATCAGCACACTCATACAAAGACATACACTGTTTCGCCTAAAATAAATGTTTCATCAGCAACACGGTACTCTGTGTGTGTTTGTGTGTGTGTGTGTGTGTGTGTGTGTGTGTGTGTGTGTTTTATTTGTATATACAGTCAGAATTGCATAACAAGACGTACAAAAGTCATTGGGACTATATTAAAGTTCATTTTTTAAACAATAAGTCAAATGTTAGACACCTATATATTTTATACTTTCTTGTTTTTTGTTAGTGTGGTATCACATGCAAGTACCCCAGTATAAGGGAAAACAGTGAAGTGAATCATTGATGATAACTACATTGAAAACGGTTTGTTGCAAACCATTTTCCTGTATGTGTGTAAATATTGTGAGGGGTACATTTACCAGTAAGTTACTCACGGTAAGTTGGTCTATTGAGTGGAACTGAAGAACTTTACCAATTATTAAAGGTATTTTCTGAAGATATTGTGGAATCTCCTACACTTTAAATACTGGAACTTTGTTGATTACCTTGAGAGGTAATTTGTTATGTATTTACTATTTTGAGGAAACTGAGAATAAATCCTGCAGCTGAACACATGTTAATGTTTTCGCCTCTTTTTGTTTTATATGTACAGCTGGGTTTATGAACACATCTCTCCCTGACACCTACCAGCCCAGGCTTGTCCGGGATAAGCGCCTCATGGTGAACATGTGCTTATCAGCCAAAAACTGCGGGATCCTGATTTCCTCTTTCCTGAGCCATTGCATTGAGTGACAGACTTCAGGTTTCCAGAGATGGCTGCTCCATGAAAACTACAAGGGGACATCCAGCAACAGCTTCATCAGCTGACCAGCTCTGCCAACACAGAATTGCTCTATAAGATTGCAGTATCAGTCCAGATGTGGGGCAAGAAGATTTGCGAGGCTAGGATTCGACTGATAAGAAACTCTTTGGATTCATTGTTGACTTTTTGAGAAGTGAACAACTGAAGAGCCTTGGGGACCGAGCAATAGTTCACCTGCTCATTGTGTCTGTGGCGTCTGCAGTTCATCAATTGTGAGCTCATTGATGAACTGCAGACGCCACAGACAGATGTTGGACAGCAGCAAGCATCTGATGAAGAGGACTCAAAGTCTTTGTCTGAGACTCAACCAGTAGAAGTATTACGTTTTCCCACAGCCCTAACCTCAGAGGTTGCTGATCAGGTATCAGGTTTGGTTAGGTTAGCAGGTGTAGCGGCGTCGCTGCCTCGTAGAGAATTTAAGATTCATGCTGGTCAAATTACTGAATTCCTATTCAGATTCGAGTTATAGCAATCTTATGTAAGCAAATTGGTGAAGAGCTAGCAAAAGGTTCAGAGACTGAGCTCATTAGAACAGGGCTGAAGATAATTAAGGCAGTTTCCATTCCAAAGGAAAATTGACATCCACCGGTTAACTTAGACCATCTTCTTCAGTGCGAGTAGGAGGTTATACTGCAAATGCTCCACGAAGAATCCGACGTTTTTACTCGGCATTAGGGGGACGTTGGCTACATTACCGACCCAAAGCTGAATATCCACACAACCGATCACAGGCCTGTTCAGAACTCCATTCCCAAACTCCTGTATAATGAGGTAAAGGAAAAAGTAAAAGATCTTGACAGAGGACAGGCCAGGAAATCGGTGTCAGTGAGTTCTTCCCCAGTGGTTTGCGTGCACAAGCAGACCAAAGCCAATTGCTACGCTCAATACATTAAGACATAGACATAGCAAGATAGTATATGTCTGGAGGCATTCCTAAAACCAGGGGAGGGTGTAAAGGGTAAGAATTCTTTCTACCAGACATAAATATGCATTGAGTGTAAAGGGTTTAAAACAATGCACATGTATGTGAAAAAGTTAGGCCCCCCATCTAATATGTAGTTCTATTTTAGGAAATATGGACCTATCAATATTTGATCTTCTTTCAAAGAATAATATAGATAACGGTGATGTAATGGAGCAAAAGTCAATGAGGGTGTTACTTTGTTATAATTTATCTAACAAAAAATTAACAAAAATGCCAATGTTCAAAAAGTTAGGACACCCAATGCCCTAATTGCTGGTATTGCCCCCTTTGGCTGAAATGACCTCATTTAGATGTTTCATGTAACTGTCTACCAGTCTCTGACATCAGTCAGGAGAAAGTTTATTCCAATCCTCCATGCAGAATTCTTTCTGCTGTGTGATGTTTGAGGGGGGTCCTGCATGCACGACCCGTTTCAAATCACCCAACATTCTCTCAATAGGATTAAGATCCTGGCTTTGACTTGGCAATTCCAGAACTCTGCACTTCTCTCTTTTGATCCATTCCTTGGTGCATTTACTGTATTATTTGGGTCATTGTCATGTTGCATGGTCCACATCCCCTTCAGCTTCAATTTTTTGACAGATGGTCTCAAATTCGCCTCAAGCACCCTCTGGTACAATAAATAATTCATGGTGGATTCTGTGATGTTGAGCTGGCCAGGCCCTGCTGCAGCAAAACAGCCCCAGACCATGACATTTCCAGCCCCATGCCTCAGAGTTGGTATGAGGTTCTTGTGCTCAAATGCTGTCTTTGGTTTGCGCCAAACATGCTTCCTGTTACTGTACCCAAATAATTATATTTTGTATACATCTCTCCAAAGCACACTGTTCCAGACGTCGTTTTTTTTTTCTCTAAGTGTTCTCTGGCAAGCTAAAGTCTTTTTGAAAAGCAAGTGTTTCTTCCTTGCACACCTCCCATGCAAATCACACTTGTGCAGTCTCTTTCTAATAGTATATGCATGTACTTTGACATCAAAGTACATGCATCTGAGACTTCTTTAAGAATCTTACAGTCTGATCTTGGGCTGAACTTGCTAGGATGGCCTGACATGGGCATGTTGGCAATCGTCTTAAACGTCTTCCACTTGTTAATGATTTTCCGCACAGTGGAATGGTTGATTTCTTATTGCCTCAATGAGTTAGCAAATGGCATAAAGAGATTTTCAAAAGTTATTGGGACTATCACAGTTCATTGTTGAAATAATAAGTTAAATGATAAAAATAGACACCCATTTATATTTTATTATTAGTATTACAGTTTTAAATCTAACTAGATTGAGATTATTAAATTCTCAGTCAAGGTTTTTCTTATAAAGATTAACTTGAATGGCACATTGGTGATGATGGATCCCATAGGATCCCTCTGTGGGACATTGGGACGTTTGTTTTAATGCAAAAACAACTCTTTGTCACATGCCCCATGTCATCATGCAAACTCTTCATCACTGCAGGTTTTAATTTGTCAGGGAGGACTGACAGAGTTGTCTGTTGCCCAGTCTTACGGTTTAGAGTACTCCATCATTCACCTCCAGTTTGTTCCACTCGTACAGTAATCGTCTCGTCTGTCTCCCCATAGTTCTTTCCTCTCTCATTGGGGGTCGTGGATTTTGAGTTTCTAGGCCACAACTTCTTTGATCACTGGATCTTCATGTTGCACAGTTCTGATGTTTTCTGGTATGACAACAAACACTGTCTGTCAACACAGCACCTTCAACCTCACAGTTGAGTAGCAATGCAGCCCCCCAGGGAACATCCATGTCCTGGATTGTTGCTTCCTTGCAACACTGCATCCACCACCTCTGGTACTATCGTCTTGGTGTGTGCGTCCATTGGATGTTGAAGGTTTCCTGGGTATGTGGAAAAGAATATCTACATCCGTGTTCATCTTTCCCGGCTAGATGTCAAAGTGGAAGTCTGCCAACTCCCCTACCCACCTGTGTCCCATCCAATCTTGCACTACTCAGAATATAGGTCAGAACACCAGAGTGTGCTGTTGAGGTTTGTATAAATGCTGAGTACAGCTCCCATTCTGGCCTACCCTGTTAGGAACTCAAGTTTACTAGAATTGAGGTGATCATTTCTCTAAGCAGGTGTTAAAGTCCTGGACCCATTCCCGAGGACACGCAGTTTGTTGCACTGGCATTTTTATGGTTCAGCTCCCAGACCTTCATTTGACGCATCCAGGTGCAAAACAAATGGAATATTGAAGTTCGGGTCAGCCATAATGTGAGGGTTAGTCAGCCTTTCTACAAACCTTGACACCACACTCTGGGGTTCTGCTCTCCAGGCAATGTCACAGCTGTAAGAAATACAAACCCAGCAGATATTGTCCAACTGATTTATTTGAGGCAGGGCAAGGCTTCAGTTCTATCAATAACAAAGTGAACTCCTGCCTCACAGGAAGAATCCCAAAACACAAATAATGGGCAAAAGACCACCATTGACTTAAACAGGGTAAAAAACCAAGCAAAAGAAGAAAAGCCAGTTCACCGTCGTATTCCAGGGGCAGGCAAAGTTCAGAACAGCAAAGAGCCAAAACAGGCAGGAACCAAACAGGCATGGATAATACAGGGCTGTGTGAACTGACTATAGTGAACTAAGAACAAACACAAGAACAATCGGTCAAGGTGGCACTAACAGCACAGGGTATAAATAGGCTGAGTTAATAGTTAACACACAATGTGGATGGACACAGACACATGGACAGTCAAAATAGACACATGGTGGACAACAACCAAATAACCAGAAGGAGGCCACAGAGTCACTGAGTCCAAACAGGTGCTGACAGGTAATGGGTGGAGGGGGGAGATGACAGCAGATCTCCCTTCTTCATCCAACCTTTTCCAACGATGGTCTAGGTTTGGTGGCCTTCCCACTCATCTCATGAAGTCACCCATATATATTCATATAAGATCATATAAATAGTTCTAAAACTTTTATGTGCTTACTAATGTTTATCCTTCTAGATGTCTTTTTTTTAACTAGACGTAACTTTTCTTATAAACATCTCGGGACAACACTATTGAGTATGCTTTTTCTCCTTAAACGACTTTCATATTCTTGAACAATGTAATACAACATTCATTCTCAGATGTTATTTTATGCATTTTCTTTTTAATTTGTAGTTTTAAGTGAAAGAGTGGTCTAATGACACTATAAAATAAACACTATAAATAAATAAAACACTATCACTACTCTAGGCCTAGAACCGTATGTCTGTTTTTTACGATCTTGCGAATCTTAAGACGCGCAATGTTTTAGTTGAAAAGGTTGTGAGATGTTGTACCATAGGCCTACCTTTAAAGGACATTGACGGATCAGCGGTGAAATTAGAACCTCTCCACTAGATGTCACTGTCGAGAAATTAGGCAAGTCCACCCTAATGTCCCTAATGCAAGAAGATGATATTCAGACAGAACTGGTTAGATAGGTTTGGCTATTTTTAGGTTAAATATATTGACAGGGGTCGTATCAGAAACCAGTAAACACGTGTAATAATTATAATACAAATATAATTACCCTTAAATAAGTCCATTAACTTAAATTAATTTGTCCTGTATTGTAATCCATTCTACTATATTAAATTGTAATGTTAGGTTTAAGAAAATGTCTGTAAACACCGCTTTAAACAACAGGCGAATGGGACAGAAGGAGACCGCGGAGCCCGGGGCTCGATCACGGGAGCGTGTGGACATGTGACGTCACCCTCCTAAACCGGGTATCGAGCTCGCGAGTGCAGAGCGAGAGGCAGGATTCCCGAATAGCTCAACTTTTAATTCTTCAGCCCGGTCGGGACGTTGGTGTTGAGGGCGCTCAGTGGTGTTCTCCCTCTTCCCCTCAGTCGTGTGGTTTATAGCCTTCACACCAGACCACTAATTCAGCTTGTTGTATCTCAGGCTTACTAATCTTTTTTTCGCTAAACCAGCGCCTCTTTTTGGGCTGTTTCTACGACTTCCAACTTTTAAAGGTGAGTGTTCCTAAGCTGAAAGCACGAAGTGGTTGATGACCAGTAGTAATGCTATGCTTGTTTGAGTGAGCCCGCTGCCTGATGAGTTTGTTGTTTTTTAACGTCAACAAACAACACCTTTTATTGCGGTGTGTTGTGGTACACTGGTACTGTGGTGTTTGTGTTAATACAGTTCACTTCAATGATCCAGTGTTTGTGTTCGGACAGTCCACTGTGATTGTCCTGTGTTTGTTAATACAGTTCACTTCGAGGTTCCAGTGTGTGTGTTCAGATAGTCCACCTTGATTGTCCTGTTGTGTTAATACAGTTCACTACGATGATCCGGTATTTTGGTGTCGATACAGTTGACTCTGATGATCCAGTGTGTGTGTTAATACAATCCACTGTGATGATCGTGTGTGTGTGTGTGTGTGTGTGTGTGTGTGTGTGTGTGTGTGTGTGTGTGTGTGTGTGTGTGTGTGTGTGTGTGTGTGTGTGTGCACTTCACTGTATTTGTCCAGTGAATGTATAATACGAAAGGTCTGAGGGAACACATGTTTATTGTTTCAAACTAAAAAAGGTGAACCCTCTTTGCAAAAGTACGTGAATTAGCTGAATCCGATTTTTGGGAAATCATGCAAATATGCACAGCCGATTAGGCAACATGCACTTTCATTCTCCAGGATGGTAGAGATAACTTACGGTCTGTCTGTTCGGGTATGCACCAAGGAAAAGCCTTTAATTATCATTTATATGGGCTCGGCTACCTACCTAACTCATCGAACGTATTGCAACTATGTTATTACACTGCACACTGCATTCTCCATTCTCGCAACACCATACAAGGCAAATCACTGTTTTTGCATTCAGACATGGCAAACCCATTGTTGCCCAAAAGGCGATTTTTATATCAGTTTTCATAAAGAAAGGGTTAGCAGCACTGAAATCGTAACTGCTTCCGATGTATGCATGCGTTCCTAGAAGTCGAATTCCTATAACAATGCTGTAGTTTCTTTGGACTAACGTCGGCGCATCTGTGAGCTGACCCTCGCTCTGTTTCTGTGGTGATCTGGTGCGGTAGGAAGTCAATTAACTATCACTCTTACCCTTTTGTTCCCAGCCTCTCCCTGCATGGACCAGTTGGAACATGAAGAGCCTCAAAGCCAAGTTTAGGAAAAATGATGTGAGTTGTTTACTTTCTGTTTGTGTTTCTATGTTATTTACTCTCTGTAACGTTTCTATGTTGATCTCTGCTGTAATGACAGCTGAGTCTAATTTTGTCTTGATATTCTCTCTTTTTGCCGGCAACCTCAACAGAAAAGGGAACCAATGTTGACTGTTTTTTCGTTAACTGTTTGTTTGAAGCAGATATAAAAGTGTGTATATATAGTATAATTCCTTTATAACAAAAGCTTTATGCTGATCATATATTTCCTCAGCACCTTTCCTTACTTGAAAGACAATGACAAAGACATTGGCGTAATAAAGACAGTCAGATACATACACGCTGCTGCCGGTGAACTGGTCATGCGTCTTGCTGTTGAGTAGTCGTCTAGACTCTAGACAGACAGAAAGTTGAGTGACTGTAGCGTGTAACTAGCAACCCTTTCTCCAGCTAAACATGCCTCTAAGCTGTTCCAGACATGCGTTGGATGTTCTCGACTATGAATCATGAGATTTGGTTTGAGTTTTTTCCATGTTGAAGTCATCCATTCATTCCCTGCGAGGTTCCCTCACAGGAAGTGAGGCGTCTACTGGGTGTATGACTCATCTGTTGTCACGGTGACCATAATGACACCAGAGGTAATTCGTAGGAAAAGCCTGGTGGGGCATCTTCCAAATAGGACAGTTTGTAATGTTGAGGGCAGAGGATATTAAGAGAAGGGCAAAGATTAACGCATGTCGCAACATTTGGGTGAAACCTGGAATGAGTCGTATGACTTTTACACAAAGACTATATAAAGTTTGGCATCTTTAACTGCAATGGACTGCATGCGTCTTAATGACTACTGTTAGAGTAAAGTAGATCCCAACATCATAATACATTTTACACAATACAAGACCACGGTGCTCTAATGGCACTTGACACTATGCCAGAAAAGTAGAGTGCAAAGACTGACTTTGCTCTGCAATTAAAATAATGCAACCACAAATCAACCTTAGAGCCGGTTTTAAGCATAAAATAATGATGTTTATAGGAAACAAACCTGTTTCACACAACCCAGCCCAATCCAGCGTGTTTCTGGGCCAGGGAGCTGATTACATTCATTATGCCTCCACAGCCCTTAGCCTACCCTCCTACACTCTCCTACACACGGTGGCCTGAAGCCGGGATCACAGCCTCGCTCCATGGGAAAGTAAACACAATATGGACCTCGGATATTACGCCCATATCAGAGAGAAATGACATGCGGATGATTGCGTTGCTAGGCGATGAAAGTATTTAAATAAATGGCCTTGCTTTGTATCTATGTGGTATTGACCGACCTGCATATGGGTTTATAACCCCGGGGGTGGGGGTGGGGGGAAGTGGGTGGGGCTCTTATAGCCATGCAGTTCACACGGAGGACCTTGGAGCGGAGGCAGAGAACGAATGCGCTGAACGGATGCTGTTGGGACAGGAGAGCCTCCGTTGTGCGTTGGTGTAGCGCGGGGGTGTTGTGGACGAGACACAAAGATGTGATATCTGGATGTGATTGTTGCTTAGAAACTAGACTGATCACGACTGTATAGCAGACACGTATCTGACACACAACTCTGAAACACTTTGGAAACATTATCATTTTGTCTTGCATTTTCGGTAATGCAGTCGGTTTCGATATGCCTGGTGTAATCAATCTGAAAAAGGGTTTTGCAGTTGACGACTAGCCTGTAGTAGCTAACCTCCAATCAATGACAGAGAAATGGATTACATGCCAATCCTGTTAAACATGAATGTTGTATAGTATTCCTGGCGGGTCAATGCTGTGTTCTAATTCCTCAAGGGCACATGGCCCTCATGGGCCATGGGGAGGGTAATGATTATGGACTGATCCATGACCAGTGTATTGCACTAGCGTGCTGTGCAACAGCACATTGTTCGCTATACAATGCCTGTGAGCATTTGAATTTCAATTTGTATCCACCTTTCCCTTTCCAATATTTTATCTGTGGTTACACAGCCATGCATAAGCAGAGAAAATCTGAACCATAAGCAAACACAACAAATATGCCTATAGCTGTGGCTTGTTTCTCTCACAGTGCAACATGCTTTTATACAATTGTTTTTATTGCATTTATTCTTAATCAAGAAATTGTGAGAAAATATTCCGTGGCTTCTATTTTTAAGTTATGAGTCTCAGTGATGGATTGCAGAGGAATGCCTCCACCCCCCCCCCCCCCCAAGCTCTCTCTTATAAAAAACCAAGCCGTCCAGACATCCAGACATTAATTCTTCACAATCACTGGAGGAGAAGCAACCCTCCTTATAAATAGCCTTTTTGTGAAGTCATGCAGTTGCAACAGCCTCCTGTCATGTTCTTGCCGAGGTTCAGGGGCATCAATTGGTGTCTTATCTCTTCCAAATCTGACTTGTTGTCTTGATGTTCCTCCAACCCAGAGCACTGCACAAAATCAGTGTTGTCTGGATGTTCCCCAAACCCAGTGAACTACATACAATGCCCTGACTGCTCTGCACTGCACAACTCACCTCAGGCCTTGCTAACTTCTACTCCATGATTTAAACATGAGCCCGGAGCAAAGAAGGCTTTCCCATTGCCAGGGGAATGAAAGGTCGGTATTTTGGTCCCACAAAACTGAGGCTGACGATGTCCGGGTTTAAGGCCTGGCCCACTCTAGACACACACTTATTTTGACCATTCAAAGCATTCAAACTAGGAGTGTCCTGTATGACAGAGCCTACATAATTAATGATCAATACAGAAGTTGTTTTGGCAATACTATGATTGACTAGAATGACTAACGTGCGCTTAAGCAAGGTTTAATGCCGAGGTGCTGGAAAACCTGGAATTTATGGAACGTGACCTGATCATGATAATACCCAGTACTGAAATATACTTGAAGATGAAAAGTTTTATAAAAGTAGAGTGAAATAACTATTTGGATTCTCCTATTTTTTTCATTGGGTAAGCAAAGAAAAAAAAAACATTTTGAAAGAACGTGCTACGTTTGGTAAATATACCTCACATTAGAGTGTCATGAGCATCCCAAATATAAAACGTTTCTCTCGAAACCCGACTACATCTTCTATGCGTCTGCACAGAGGTAGGAGCTCTCAGTGAGATGATAAGTGCTGCCTCAGAAGACCCTGCCCATGTTTAATCAAGACACTGTGAGCAGGTGTGCTGTCATATCAGGTCAGGGCGAATCAGAGTGTGTGTGTGTCTGTGCGTCTGTGCGCGTGTGTATCGTTCTGCTGTCTCTAGACAGCAGAGTCTCAGTCTGGGTCTGGCTGGACGTGGAATCCATTGCTTGTCAGGGAGGGCTATACTTGATTATTTAGGTTTAAGCGTGCGGGTTCTTCCACCCATTCATATAAATGTGTGTGTGTGTGGTAGGGGGGGGTGGGTTTGGGGGCTACTTTTGGGGAGCAATGTTCACAAAATGTTCAGAATAGGTATGCTGGGTCTCTGGGAATGTGCTTGGCCACGGCTGCAGTGGAGAGACTTCCAGGCTCTTGTTAGATTGTAGATACGGCCGGCAACCTCTCCCCTGCCAATCAGTTGTGTTCCTGGACCCAGTTCTGTAACGCGATCCCCCCCACAGGTCTGGCTGTGTTTTCTGTTTCAGTCGAAAACACTTTTGTTCCCTACCGAGCTGTAACAGTTTGAATGGTTTCAGAGCACTATGTTGTTTAACACCCCATCCCTGGGTCATCTTTGGATCACTTTAATGCAAGTCATGGGGTTTTTCTCTGCTTGTAACTTTGGTTACTTAGTTATGCAAGGTTTGAAAAGTTATGCAAGTTATGCAATGGAGGGAAACCTAGTGGAAATGCAGTGATTTTTGTTTTTTATTTCACCTCGTCGCGTTCTATCTGAGCACAGAAACTGAACGGTAATCGTTTATATTTCAAAAAGCGACGTTCACCACAACCCACATCTTGTTCCTGAGGATTATCACGAAGAACAATTCAAAACATTTGTTTTTAATTGGCACAGACCTCCTGCCATGGAGGTGTTTCAGTGCCTGGACACACGCAGCAGCAGCAGCAGCAGCAACAATGACAAACAATGAAAGAATTCATTTCCAGTTCACTTGTGTGAAGGAATTTCACCTATTTATGCAGTCTGGTGAGGGCATGCCCCTTTTCATCTGGTCACATGATCAAAACCAAAACATCGACAAATGGAAGATAAAGCCAAACCATTAGCAATTGTAAGGTTGTTCTTGTATATATTAGAAGGTTTTGGTTTATTCTCTAGGTGTATGTTTTAAAGTAACACATTACAGCTTATGCAAAACAGATACTTGACTCTGACTTTGACTGCATAACAATTCATTTTTTAGGATTCATTTTCCGCCAATCACAAAGTATGCTAGCCTGTGTTGCTTTGCAACCATTATGCTTTCATGAGGAAATATACTGTTTTGCAGAAGATGGATCTTGATTGACTCGTAAAATATAAACAATGAATTGCGGCCTCTCTCGGCTTATCACTTAAATAGGCAACTCTACTGTGGAGCTGAAAGGCATCATTTTAGTTTATCATCTGTCGTTGCTATCAAGCACTTTGTGGAGATCCAGGAGATGCAAGCCATTCCATAGAGCCAGGGGCTTCATTCTGGCCCTCCGCAGGACCCCTGGTCTAAAAGGTTGTTGTCTCCGTTCCAGAGAAGTGATACTGATTGACACGACTTCGGCATAAAGTCACATGAGGATAGTTCACTCAGGTCAACCAGAAACAGTTGTATTATGATACCCTTAAATATAATGACATTTCCTGAGCTGTTTTGGTGCCCGAGGAAGGGTTGTAAGACTTGGTTTTTAGTTAGACAATATAATGTTTAGGCTAACACAATTGAGCTGTGTGATGCGTGTCAGTCCTTGGTCAGTCAGGAGTCGTGATTCTGGAGACCTTCGGAGGAGGGTCTGTGTTCTGCTTTGGTTGATTATGTTACACACACACACACACACACACACGAACACACACACACACACACACACACACACACACACACACACACTTCTCTCCTCTCCCTCAATATCTCTATCTCTGTCTCTCTCCCTCTCTCGCTCTCCTTCTTTCTGTATGTCTCTCTCTCTGTCTCTCTCACTCCAGCACACATACAGATCTGCACTCTGACATACTTTCATCCAGTGGTATGACTTCTGTGTGCTCCATTGTAGACTCTACCAGTATTACCCCCCACCCCCAGGGTACCCTACTTTACCCAGTTCCCCCGGCTGCTGGGCTAAGCAGGATTACCTTCGCTTGTGTACAAACACGCGCACACACGCCACACACACGCAAACACACATATACAAGCATGCAGGCACACATATACAGGCATGCAGGCACACACACATGCACGCACGCACGCACGCACACACGCACACACACACACACACACACACACACACACACACACATGCAGGCACTCATATACAGGCATGCAGACACACACACACAAACATAAACACACAAGAAAATATGTCTATTGCCACATGCACATTATTATACTTGGAATGCAGCCACACACACCCACCCACACAAACAGAAACACACACACACATCCCCCCACTATAAAATTGTCTGTGTCTAATTAATGTGTGGATTATGGTCTGTGTCCTGTCTGTCCTCGACAGCTGTTTCCAGGGTTTACATGATCTGGGTTACATCCCGACACAGAAAACACCTATCAGACCGAGCCTTCGGCGTGTGCTTTCTGACTCATTGAAAGCTTTTCACAGGAATTTTACATTCAACCTGATTGGTCAGCTCATATTGCCCGAAGGAATTCCTTTATGTGGCCACACGTTGTTAAATGTGCCCTATTTTTATCAAAGAATGATTACATAAAGAAAGTGTTTCTATTCTCAGCCCTGAATATGTTATCTCAGCCTGTGTTGGGGTTATTTTTCCGTTCCCTAAAACAGCATTATGAGGACTATGCTGTAGAGCTCAACGCATACCGATAACAGCATGAGACGCAATCCAGCAAAGTCCCAATTGGCTTTCAACTCGCTATTATGGGATTTTCATCCAATTTCTTAGATGTGTGGGTACAAGATAAAATAAAGTTACAAAGGCTTTAACATGCTAGAATATTCAAAAGAGTACATTTTTAGAAACTGATTTTATTATGAATGACGTGGGTTGCTGAAGTGCATTCCGTTGGTCTCTGTGTCAGTATGTTACAGGACTATGGTCTAGCTTGATGTATTAAAGGGATATTAATGCTGAGAGGGACAGTAAACCTTCTGGAGTAGGAGAGCTCTAATCTGGCAGTCTGGAGGAGAGACAGCACATTTTTCCTCTTGGGGCTTGTCTGTTTTTGTGTGTGTGTGTGTGTGTGTGTGTGTGTGTGTGTGTGTGTGTGTGTGTGTGTGTGTGTGTGTGTGTGTGTGTGTGTGTGTGGGTGGGTGGGTGGGTGGGTGGGTGGGTGGGTGGGTGGGTGGGTGGGTGTGTGTGTGTGGATACATGTTTACATATCTTAACAGAAGGGGTTAAGAGCTCTGTGTGTGTGTGTGTAGTTGTGTGTGTGTGTGTGTGTGTGTGTGTGTGTGTGTGTGTATTTATGTGTGTCTTTAATTGGCTGGGTGGGTGGGGTAGGGTCTGAGTATCTGAGTATCGCTCTGGACAGATGAAAGCCATGTTGGACGTTATAATGGCATGGATTGAAGTTGTTTGGCTCTTAAATGATTCTGGCTGATCGCTGGTGGTTGAACTCTGTCAGGCTCTCTCTAAACAGGAGGCTGATGGGAACAAAGACAGGGCTAACCAGCCGCTCCGTGCACAAGACAAAGGGAAGTGGCCCTGGGCTTGTTTAGAAATGGATCCAATTAAAGCAGGAACAGCCCAGGCTGCCTCTTCACTCCCTATCTCCTGTTTACATGAGGCGCATACAAGAAGGGAAACACACCGTCAGCCAATAGGGAGACTTCTCTTAGTGTGTGTGTGTGTGTGTGTGTGTGTGTGTGTGTGTGTGTGTGGCAACATGGCTGCCTGGGTAGGTACACATTACTTCACAGGGCATAACCACCACACCTTGATGAAGTTATGGCGTTTATACGTTCGGATCACTGATCACAAAACAAGGGCATCGGTTCAGAGAGGAAGAGGGAGCGATGGAGGAATGGAAGGGAAGGGGGGGGGGTGATGGCAGCTAAGCAAAGGAGGGAGGCGGATGGGGGAGTGGGAGAAGTGAAGGGAGATAAGGGGTAGGATGAGGAGGAAGCCGAGCGAGAGAAGGAGAGGGAAGTGAGTACCAGGGACTGAGCTGGAGGGAGGCAGTTGGCCGCCGCCCCCCTCCCCGTCTCTTGCTGGTGTTGCTCGGCCTGCCGAGGAGCCGCAGCAACAGGCATGCCGAGGAGGAGCGTGATGGAGAGGTCTAGCCGCAGACGTTGCCGTGGAAACTAGACACTTTGTTGTCAGGATGGCTACATGTTTTTGTCTAATCGTCGTTGTTATGGTTTACAAATATTGGACGTTATGCAATAGTGCTATGGCCGTGGGAGGATGTTTTTCTTCTAATGTTTCTAACATATTTGTGTGTTTGTCTGGAAGTGTCACATAACCAGATGTACCATAAAACACTTTGACTGCCGAAGGACCGGGGATAACATAGAAGAGAGAAGAAGTCCGCTATATTAGGCAAAGATCAAGTTCTTCTGAAAATGGACTTTCAATGGTCTTGATGTCAGGAAAACATTTCCTCCCAAGAGTGCATCCTATTGTATTCACAAATAACTCAAAGGAGCATCCTTGCAAACTTTCACTTCATCTTTGCAGATCTGCAAAACAAAGTGAAGTTTGTGTGTGTGTCTTTGTGTGTGTGTGTGTGTGTGTGTGTGTGTGTGTGTGTGTGTGTGTGTGTGTGAACGCTGAAATGTTAACGTGCACAAAATGCCTCGGCCCATTGTTCCAGAAGAACCACCAGATCTAGTAAAGGAGTATTGCACCCCAAGCCGAGCCCTGGCTATTAATAGGAGCAGGAAGGCTATTTGTGTCAGCAGGAAGCCTTGCCAAGTCTATTTTCTTCCTGAGCCCTTCAGCAAACAGCCTATCCCGGAGTCACACCGGGGACGTTACGACTCGAAGCAGTGCTTCGCTGACTCCATTCTGAAAGATTGCATTTTTCAATGCATGCAGGTTTAACCAATAAGCATATTCAGTGTTCTAACAATAGACCGCGGACCACAGGGGACCCGGACACTGGAGACCATATCGGTCAGCTACACAATGTTCTGCACTACGGTACAACTCATCTCAGATACCTAGTTCACACCCTCAACCGCACCAAGGAAACAGCCACTACACTATACGATATATATCTGCAATGAAGTGGCCCTCTGATGATACAGCATCCCCGTTCCCCCAAAAATACCCTCACAGGAAGTATTATTGTAATACATCTCAAACGAGAGGGATCTTGTTTCGGTCTAGCGGAACACAAAGAGGATCTAGCTAATGGTGGTGTGGTGTGAGTTGGGTTGCGATAGTAGCTGGTAAGAGATGACCTGGATGTGCACCACTGTTCTCTTTGTTTGGCCTTCACTCTGCACTTTGTAGTTTAAAACACAGCATCCTTCCTCTAGGGGACAAAAGTCTGCTCTTTGTTAGACATGGAAATTGGGGGAATTGAGAGCAGAATTGTGAACAATTCTGCTCTCTCTTTCGCAGTTTCCGGGCCTGTAAACTAGGGTGCCTGTGTGTGTGTGTGTGTGTGTGTGTGTGTGTGTGTGTGTGTGTGTGTGTGTGTGTGTGTGTGTGTGTGTGTGTGCGCGCGCAGAATTTTGTGTGTGAGTGGCTGGAGGGGGCAGTAACCAGCTCCAGTTCGGATTCTAGCAAAAGGGAACCATTGTTTGGGGATATTCGAGCATCTGCTTTGTTGCAGATAAGCGGCATTGAAGTCACCAACTGTTGCTGATCAAAAGACTCTCACTGTAGATCTCTCTCTCTCTCTCTCTCTCTCTCTCTCTCTCTCTCTCGCTGTGTGTCCTGTCTACTTTCTTTGTTGTATTCCCTCGTTTTGTTCTTTTTCCTCCCTCTCCTTTCTAACCACAACGTTTACCTTTTAGCATTCAGCGACGGCTCTCTGTCCTTTCATCTCGCCCGCCCATTCATCGTTCTCCTCCGCTTGTGCTGATTCGTCCTTCGTCTGTGCCGCTAATACACCGTCTGAACAGAGGACGGAAACATAAACACACAATCCCCCTTGTGTATGAAAGAGATATGATGTGCATGTGAACTCAATATTGAGACCAGGAACAAGACTGTTGTGTCATTTGACTTGGGTATTTGTTTTATTTTCCCACAAGCTTCATTTTTAATGTTGGTCTTTATTAAACTGGTGTAACATTGTAACATTCCTCATAAATACTTATTACTGAATGAAATCCCAAGAAGCACGGAGAGAAACTTACGATTCAGTCCACAGATGTTTCTCTTTCTCTGGCAAAGCAACATCACCTTTATCACCATTGAAGCTCGATGAAGAACTGTTGGTCCTCCATGTACCCCAATGTGTTGTGTACAGCTCCATGAGTCTTGCACTCGAGAAGCTGTTGCTCTTGTCTCTCCGTCATAAAGGCTGTGGTACCTTCATCTCTGGTCTCTCTGTCTGAACGATTGTGGTACTTTCATCTCTGGTCTGTCCTTCATAAACGCTGTGGTACCTTCATCTCTGGTCTCTCCATCGGAAAGGCTGTGGTACTTTCATCTCTGGTCTCTCCATCTGTGGTACCTTCATCTCTGGTCTCTCCATCATAAAGGCTGTGGTACCTTCATATCTGGTCTCTCCATCAGTGGTACCTACATCTCTTGTCTCTTCGTCTGAAAGGGTGTGGTACCTTCATCTCTGGTCTCTCAATCTGTGGTACCTTAATCTCTGGTTTCACCGTCTGTGGTACCTTCATCTCTTGTCTCTCCTTCTAAACGGCTGTGATACCTTAATCTCTTGTCTCTGTCTGAAAGGCTGTGGTACCTTCGTCTCTGGTCTCTCCATCTATGGTACCTTCATCTCTGGTCTAAAAGCATGTGGTACCTTCATCTCTGGTCTCTCCGTCTGAAAGGGTGTGTGACCTTCAACTCTTGTATCTCCGTCTGTGGTACCTTCATCTCTGGTCTCTCCATCTGTGGTACTTTCATCTCTTGTCCCTCCTTCTAAATGGCTGTGGTATCTTACCTCTTGTCTCTCCTTCTGAACGGCTGTGGTACCTTACCTCTTGTCTCTCCTTCTGAACGGCTGTGGTACCTTCATTGAAGGAGCCCGTTGGAGAACCCTGGTGTTCTCTTCAGGAACATTCCTTTGTTAAGTGCGAGCCGGTTTATGTAAATAGCTGTGGTATTCAGGCCCTTGCATGAATCCGTTTGCACACAACAGCTCTTGACTCACTGTGGAGTGAAAAGCTGTGTGTTATGCATGGGAACACCAGTGTCGAGGCACTGGTTTAATCTGTTATTTATGAATGTTTTTTTATTGCGGGCCGTGTGACTCAGGTTTCGCAGAACAGGCGAGTGAGGTTTGATCAGAGTTGTTATGAATTCAGTGGAAAATATACACAAGGAGATCTGGAGTATCAAGGACTACCACGGTTAATGAGATTAAATAGATTTTTAATGACTTGGGTTGAAACTAGTTAAAATGTAGGGCTTACTCATAGTTTTTTCTCAATGTATCTCGATACAATTTCAATCAACAAGACATCAATCAAGATATATTAGTACTTTATTTTAATACGCATTGATTTAGCACTAAATCAATACAAATATATCTACTTTGTAGGAGTTATGTATTCATTTGGAACTTGCTGCTTCAGCCTTTCCAGGATGCAATTAAATAGCGACTAGCGGTGCCTCACACAACACAGATTGATTCGGTCTCATTTAGAAAGGGAAAACAGTGGAGTCTGGAACACAAATGTTTTTCTATCGATATAGATCTCCCCGAGTACTCTAAATCTACAAACACGCTGCCTGCTGATGGAGGGCTCGCTGTGTCCCGCTCCCAGGACTGTTGTTCTTGGGAGGGGCCCTGGAAGAACAGCCTCTGGAACTCCGTCGCAAATAAGGAAAAAGTCTTTGAGTAGAGAAAATAACGAAGGCCGCTTCTTGTGTAATGGGATGACACATGAATGTGCAGTTCTTTTGGCTTTCTTCTGACTCAGGAATTTGGAGGAAATTATTTAAAAAGGGAACAAAGAAAACTCTATTTACAGAAGTATAGCGAAATGGACACCAAAATACATGTTTATATTGCATAGCACTTTAATGACATAGTGATACCATCTATTTCACAAATTACAGGAAATTGTTCCTGAAGACCAACTTGGAAATATTTCTGTTCCTCCCAATTTCAGTCTCTTTCTGTTTTTCACTCTCTCCTGCCCAGGATATATTTTTGCACTGTTGCATCATTGTCGTAGACTCGTAGCCATTATTTCCAACAATAACCCCCTAATTCACACACCTCTTCACTCCCCTTTGCTCCTCCTGTGTTCCATTGTGTTGTTGTGGGCACTGCTGAACAGGAAACACTTGAAGGTCCTTATCAGGCGGCTCTCGGTGTGTCTCGATGAGTGTCCGGCTAGTGACGAGAACGGGAACCGACCAATCCCAAGCGGCCCCACCCTGAGCCCACTGTAAACACCCTTATCGTAGACGTCGTTATCTCAGATCAGAGGCGGAGAGAGGCTGCAGCCTTTTGGGTTGAAGGTGGCCCTAAACGTACAAAGGGATTAGTACGACCCTCACCTTGGGGCCAGGTCTCCATGGCCCTGAATGACCCCGTGCATTAGAAAAATATTTGAAAAAGTTGTGCAAAAATCGACTAATCTCGAGACATCCAGTAAGCCTTGATGAAGCCAGAGTTCAGGAGTTGTGTGACACATGGATTAGTCATTTATTTGCTTAAAGAAACTATTTCTTCATATTAAATGTGGGACTTTTTCACCGGAAGAAAAAGCTTGTGACTTATGAGGCATAGAGGTCATAACCATTCCTGATAATAACATGCAATACTATTATTAAAACACAGGGCTGACGTAATATGTTTTATGAAGTGTTGGATAATAGATGCGTTTGAATAGCGTGAATGAAAGGGGTGTTTCGATCAGTATTAAAGGGGTTGAAGTAGTGCTTAATATTGTTTAAAAGAACTGCCCCTATAATGAAATGTGTGTGAGAGAACACAGAATGAAAAAGCTCTCAAGCGTTGTGTTGTCGCTTCACGCTGCGGTTGAACTGGCTGTCACCAGGCTCCTCGTCATCATTGTCCACGGCGATGTTACCAGCTGTGAAGGGAGAACAGGAGCAGGGCTGGTTTCTGCTCTACTTAAACCTGTCTGTTGGAATAAGGTCCATAACCATGACGTGTGCCTCTAGGCTGGAGTCTTGGTGCAGTAGGGGTAGAAATGTCCAGCGAGCTTCGTAGCAATAGTGGGAATTTAGTTTGGGTTCTGAGTGAGATGTGATGTGTCTGAACAACCCATTAGGGCTAGCGTCTTGAGCCACTTTTTTGCTAATGCCATGTTGAATCCTATTGTGAGAACATAAATGAAGAGAGAAGTGGTGAAAGCCCGGGTTGCTGAGTGTACGGCCTTCTAGGATGCACCTATTCTGGGATGGTGTGCTGGCCTTGGCCGGGCTGCCACCTCAGCCTTCTCCTCATGTTTCACCACGTTCTAATCATAGTGATAGACTCTGTACTGGCCTCACAATCTCTGCTGTGCTACTCCTGCATGTGCTGCGTTTGGGCAGGAAACGCACACGCAAACCCAGTCGTACACACACGCGCACACACATAAACACACACACGCATGGGCACACGCACACGCATGTGCACACACACACACAAGCATGTGCACACACACACACACACACACACCCACACGCACACACAAGCACAAACACACATATTCTCGCTCATGCACACACACACACACACACACTCATGCACAAACACACACACACACGCTCATGCACAACCACACAAACACGCTCATGCACACACACACACACACACACACACAATGACAAGACACACACAAAATGATTTCCTTCTGATGCTGACCTTTTTCTGCTCTGGCTCGCGCGGCAATCTTAACATGATCACGGTGTCTTGGCTCACATTTTTTCCATCTCCCGATGGGTATCCTATTCGCCGATGTTGCTGCTTCTATATTGAGTAGATACGCTTCCTAGCGTGGCTTCTGCGATGATTATCCTCTTACACTAGAGGTCATTACGCATAGTTTCTTTGCAAGAGGTATGCCAAACAATCATGCATTAATTCTGTATCGCACTGCATTGTTTAATTCTGTATCGCACTGCATTGCCAGTAGACAACTGAATCGCAGTTGTCTCCTGGTGTCGGGTCATGGGGTTCATTCGTTGACTCCTTCCTCACCTTTCTATCTTGTTTCCATGACCTTTGACCCCTGCAGCGCAACACCCTCCCTAGCTTCTAATGGGAGGGAGATTGGCTTTTCTTCTTCCCTTTTCTTTCTTAAATAGCCTGCCGTTATTTTTCCACCAGCCGTGCGAAAACAAATCACAGCGATAGCGGTTGCATCTATCATGCAGCTGAGGCTATTTGCATCTACGGGCTGGCCCCAAACCGCCCCGACATAACTTACAGTACGACAAGGCCGCTATTCCAGGGAGCCGGGGAGTGGAGCCCTGCGTCACGGGCAGGTCAGTAGGCCAACGGGTCAGATCTCACATCGCTTGGCCTAATATGTCCACAGAGAGCTTTGTCTGGGTTTCCCCTTCCTGCAGGATGAGTGTGTGAGAAGGTGACAGTTTACTGACCTGCATGGGTTCAGATCCCCCCCTGCTCATACCGATGGCGTTACATGGGAGAATGAACTGTGAGGTTTCTGAATGTCAGCCGGATAAGATTAATCAAGCAATACCGATGTCTGTGTTTCTCTCTCGGGTGAACATTATAAGACAAGTAGGCTTATTGCACCGATGATCTGTGCACAAACTCTCATTCGATTGGGTATCTTGACGCCATCTTGTTTTCCAGTGTTGGGTTCACAACAGCAACAAAATGGATAAAACACCATAAAAGCGCTTGCATGTCTGGTTTAGAGACATAATAAACCATTCTAGCCAAGATGGTTGCCATAAGGTTTGTTTTATAGTCACGGTTTTTGCTGTTCATGGTTTGGCCGCAACGATTTACGGTCTGTGGTAGCGCGATTCGTTTTTTTCCCAACACTGATGAGTTTTCAATGTGTTGGTAAGGTGGACAAGGCTGGACACTGCATTAAAAACTGTACTGTGGTTGTGTTGCAGCTCTAAGACTGCAGATCGGTCAGGCTTTGCCGTCGTGTAAGCCTAACAGCTGGGCTTTCTCTAGCCGAGCTGGCTGTCAACATACACATCAAGACTCATTAGTTTGTTGTTTCCACCCCTTGCCCGTCTCCATGCACTTGCCCATTTAGATTATCCCTGTGTGAGCGGTTTACAAGCTCGCGTTTGCACTTCCGTACGGTTGTAAATGTGCCTTCGCAAAGTGTGTGCGTGCGTCTCCATGCTACATGTGTTGTACATCAACGTGTAACCTTATAGTGGGGCGTTGTTGTTTTATCGCCACGGCACACGTTTTGCATATGCACATTCATAAATGCATTCATTGTTGTTTGGCGTTTAGTCATCACCGTGTCTTGTGTCGAGGTGTGTGTACATTTTGGTGTGTACACATTGTGGTGAGTTAGTCATGCATGTCCTACACAAGCTCCTTGTTTCATTATGTGTCATCTTGCAAAGCAAAACAATGTTCATGGTCCCATCGATCCCCATTATTATCACAATGACAACAGGCCTTCTTTCTCCGAACACTTATTATGGGTCTGCTCCTGCTCTGTTCCAGTTCAGGGGTAGCACACTGGTGAGGATAGGTCTTTTAGCTGTGCCCTGGTGCATAAAGGAGCAGAGTCTTTTGTTGTTCTGAGCTTGAGATAAGATCTGTGTTTGCTTTTTCATGAATGCTTTTTTTTTCCATTATCAACATTTTATACAGGTCAAGATCAAATTAATTGAATCTTTCCTTTGTTGCTCTTTTTTCCTTCTTGGCTTTTCTGTCCCCAATCCCTGTCTCTCTCTCTCCATCTCTGTCTCTGTCTCTTCCTAACTCACCTCTCCCCTCTCCAAAATACCTCCCTCTCCTCACCTCCCCACACTCACCTCTCTCTCCTTCCCTCTCCGACATCTCTCTCTCCAACATCCAACATACCTCTCCCGCTACCTCTCCCCCTCCTCTCTCTCCCTCTCTCTCTCTCGCCCCCCTCCCCCCTCTCCCCCTCCCCAGGTCAACGAGTGGAACAAGAATGACGAGCGTCTGCTGGTGTCCGTGGAGCACGGTGAGGTGGAGAAGGTGGCGTCGCTGCTGGCCAAGAAGGGAGCCAGCCCCGTCAAACTGGACAGCGAGGGCAAGTCTGCGTAAGTCCCCCACACCACCCGGCCCTGACCTCTATAGGCTACTGGCTGTTAACACCACCCAGCCCTGACCTCTATAGGCTACTGGCTGTTAACACCACCCAGCCCTGACCTCTATAGGCTACTGGCTGTTAACACCACCCAGCCCTGACCTCTATAGGCTACTGGCTGTATACACCACCCAGCCCTGACCTCTGTAGGCTACTGGCTGTTAACACCACCCAGCCCTGACCTCTGTAGGCTACTGGCTGTATACACCACCCAGCCCTGACCTCTATAGGCTACTGGCTGTTAACACCACCCAGCCCTGACCTCTATAGGCTACTGGCTGTTAACACCACCCAGCCCTGACCTCTATAGGCTACTGGCTGTTAACATCACCCAGCCCTGAGTCTGTCCTCTGTTGGCTACTGGCTGTTTACACCATCAGATGCACCACCTAATGGGTATTTCCATAGAAATCATGCTGTGGCATGCATTTCTTTTGTAGTGTTATTCGTAGCCCTGAATCAAATATACTCCCAAAGTGCTTCACAGGTTACATTCCTCAACAAGGAAACAAACAATGAATCAATTATTACTATGATTAATAAATAATCACCAGCTTAATCCAACTTGCAAAGCAATCGTTGCTTAACAGCCAAGAGTATATTGCAGATTTCTCACACCTATGAATGAATGATATTAGGATTAGTTAAAACCTCCACCTCCCTCTGTGCTCCTTCCTCTGTGCACCGATGGCTGCGTTGCTGTCTGGCAGCAGCCCAGGCCCAGGCTGTTTCTCAGGCCCCAACAGACGCATGACGTCGGTTTCATGGCACGCCGCTTTAATTCCTCTTTACGGCTTCAGAGCGAGTGTGGTCCCCAGAGGAGCGCCAGGACACATTAAACCGTACGCCGCTTCCTCTCCCCCACCGGGCAATGAAGCGACACTCAGCGGGGCACCGGCGTTATGTCCGGGCCTTGTGTCCGGCCGCACGCTAACCAGTCCGTCTAGTAGCTGGTTAGGTTCTACGTTCAATGGAAGATGTACAAAAGAGGGCTTTAGTAGTCGGCTGTTGACTGACTAAAGCATTTCAGTTAAAAGATCATCTTCCGCAAATTCTTTCATGGATGTCTTAACAGGTTTTTAACAAAAAGTGTTGCTGTAGTTGTGATTGCCTAAGGAACACAATATTGGGATTGTATGTTTGTGTCTTTAAATGTAATATTATTTAAGTTGTCATAGCTTTATACTCTACCGGTCATGGATCCAAAGGAGAAGGAACCGATGAAGGGTTGGGTTATAATTCCCCGTCCAGCTGCACAATGGAGCCAACAGTGCAATTTGCCAGTAGGCTCATTAAGCAGGGTGTGAAGAACAAAAAAAAAAAAAGTGTTGTTTATTGAATGGAGACTTTACGTACTGGCTGCTAAATAGTCCCGTACCAGTCCGTTGAGTCACTCAGGAGGAGCCCATGGTGTAGCATAGGCAACTGTTGTGTGTTGTCTAATTACTTCCCTCATTAAAATGTTTTTAATATGGAACAGGGCGGCCCTGTTCCAAGGCCATCTGTAGCCCACCACAATCCCACCGAGCGGCCTAATTAGCAGCATTGTTTTAACAACAGCGAGGGGCTTTAGAACAACACATTCTTAGAAAAGACAACGAAGAGTCGGAAAAGGAGACTTGAGAATGGAATTAGGATTGCTGCGTTGTGTCATGCAAAAAGAAGCTCTTACTGCTACTTTCACTTTATGGCGCTCACTTCTCTATAAGGCCGAGCCAACAGAGGAATGCTGGGTGTATTATTTTAATGACAACGTAAATTCTTCCTGAACTCTCTGAGATCATCCCGTCAGGGGTGGAATGTACGTCTGGGAGCCTAACGTGTGCAATCATGTGTGTTCAAACACCTGATTGCGGCCCAATAAAAAGGTGTTGAAGGTGATGTTAAAAACAGTAAAAACACCAACAGAACATTCTTTCTCTGGACACTTTTCGGAAGCAAAAACTTTGTGTTTCTCAGCTATTCAGACCAATCAGCTCTTTGTTTCCAGAACAACAGGCCTTTATAGGTCCTGTGCAGCCCACCTCAGGTTGGTGAGTCAGCACTAGTCAGCGGCAGGGTGTCTGAGGGGGGATGACTTGGTGACTATAAATGCGTGAGCAGAGACTCCAGCCCAGGCTGAACCCCCCCACCCTTCTGTTCCGCGGTGCAGTCGTTTAGTTAGTGATACTTATTATAAATATTTGTTATCTTAAGTTTGATTCCTTGGAATCAGCATGTGTGTTCATTCTATGGCAACGCATGTATTCTTGGAGGACTGTTTTTCATGACTCCAGTGCATTTTATGAACCCACTTTACGCAGCTCCACTGTGTAAGTGCGGTCTACAGTAAAACACACTCATTTTCCACGGCAGCGTGTAAAATCCCCCTTTATGCTCGTTCTCTAGCGCTGCTGTCTCCTTATGAGGACCACAATGATGCCAGCGTGACACGCTGGATCTCTATGACTAGACTTTCATGATGACCTCTCAGAAGAGCCTTCTCCAGGCCACTGAGATCACAAAAGTCCAGCCGTAGGATCATCAGATGAGCTTGAGTAACACAAGCTCCCTAAGAGCTACTACTGTTCTACAGGAGTCAGAGGGGAAGGTTTAAATGGACAGGCCAGACCGCTGATGACCCAGACCCACTGTTAATAGCTGACCTCTACACTCTTGTCACACAACCCAGGGACTTCAATGTGTCCCCAAGTGTGTGCTTAAATGTAGCATCTCGTGCACACACACACAGACACACACACGCAGACACACAGACACACAGACACACACACACAGTCACACAGACACACACACCGACACACCAACACAGACACACACACACACACACACACACACACACACACACACACACACAGGCCCTCTCTTTGCACAAGTTGTTCCTATCCTTGACCCTCTGTTGCTGTGCGACTAGGTAGCAAAGACACACACATATGCACACACACACACACACACACACACACCTTTGTAAAGAGCGATGGATGTGTGGGTGCTGAATGTCAGCCTCGGTACTTCCACGACTCTTTTCGTCTCAACACAAAAGGGGCGTGTATAGCTTTCCTACAGTGCTACAATTAAACTGAATGGCGCTCGTGTGTTGTCTGTCTGTCTGTGTGTGTGTGTGTGTGTGTGTGTGTGTGTGTGTGTGTGTGTGTGTGTGTGTGTGTGTGTGACTGAATTGGACATGTTCACAACATAAGGTCCTTTGGTTTGATCTCCGGCAACCTCAGATTATCTCTGAACGGCTTGCCTTGAGTTTATGGGCAACACCGTCCTGTTACTTGGACAACTTACAAACATAATTGTTGTTAATGTTTTGTCGTTCTTTCATTGTGTGTGTGTCTGTGTGTGTGTGTGTGTGTGTGTGTGTGTGTGTGTGTGGGTGCGTGTAGTCTCCATGTAGCGGCGATGCGAGGACTGACCGACTGTCTATCAGTGATCCTGGCCCACGGAGCCGACCTGTCCATCACAGATGCTGCAGGTATGTACTGAACATTATCATTATCATCATGAGTTTGATTATAATTATTATTAAAGTTAGGGCAGGCAATTTTGAGCAACCAGCAAGAGCAAACTAAATTTAGTATCCAACCGAAAAAATCCCATACCTCCTTTCAGACCTCCCTCCAAGCCACTCCCCCAAAACCTGACTAGCTCGCTAGCTTTAGCAACCGATCTCCCTAGCCTACTGGAAGACACTATGCAGTGAGTGCACGTAGAGAGTGTGCAAAGGTAGGTAGGTAGACCGGTAAGCCATTCAATAGTTTCCTTTGGGGCAAATGAAATGATTGGACGAGCTTATAGAGCTCGTAAGTCCGCCCCTTCCGGTAGACCCCCATGGGACCTTTAAGTTCGTGATATATGAATGGGTTTCAATGGAGAGAAAGTAATTATTTTCTGGTCCCAGTCTTTGTATGCCCTGGATTACACATATGTTGTTTGTGGATTTAAATGATGATTTTTCATGTCAAGAGTTTGACTGTTTATTGTACAATTGTTCAGTTAAAGGCTGTAGAGAAAACACAATGAGAAAGACTGCATGTCTTGTATGTGCCGTCACGCTCCCTGCGACTGGCGTGGACAAGACCGACAATCTCCCCATCGGCATAACTGAAACTCTCCACATGCCCCGGTTTTATAATGGTTTTCACCTCTTTCGATGCTGTTATCCTCCCCTTGGAAAAGAGCGGTGAAGTGGAGCAGAGAGATTGCCATGTCTGTACCAGAGTGGTGGTGACGTTTATCATTCGCGTTGAGAGCAGCGAGGGGCTGTAGTTCACGAAGTGGCCTCACTCAAAACCTAACATTATCAAACTTCCTCACAAATATTTTTGTTTTCTTTGCATGAAAAATTATAATTTAAATCCACAAACAACATATGTGTAGTCCAGGGGATATATTTTACGATCTCAGCGGTCCCATTGGTGTCTACCGGAAGGGGCCTGCATGCCACTTATCTTTTTTTCCTTTTATTTCCTTTTTTTTCAAATTATTTGATTTATTGGTCGGGATGTAAAGAGAATTTCGACACAAAAAATGCTTCTAAAACAGATTGCCTACACTAGCTTTAATGTTAAGAACATCTGACTCTTTTAAATTGTGCCCATACACCTTAAAGTGATTCAACAACACACGGTTGAGTATTGCTGGGTATTACACAACAGAGACTCTGCACAAGCTTCCGTCAGGCTTTCAAATCAACAGCCATGTGTCTAGGCCTGTTCGCCTCGCATCACCGGGTTTCACTGGGAAAGTGTTGTATCTGGGCGTATCCAGGGAGTGTCTGTGGTGAACTACCACCTTGGTAATGTTCACACCTGTATTTAGGGGTTTTCTTGTAAATTGCAATAAAAAAATGACTTTATTCTGCTTTATTGAAAAGTATGCCATTTGACAACCATGGTCAGCTGATATGGCGTGGGTTGGATTGTGTGTATTGTATTGATTGAGTGTTGCACATTAGAATTTCCAAATCTAGTCCAGTTTCAGAACAGATTTTCAGAACAGAAGAGCGCTGCTTACTGTTTGAGGGAGAATCGTTTTTTTCTAGATTTAAATGGGAAATGCATTAGGGCCCTTAAGATTTGCAAGATTCTTCTGCACTCTGGAAGACCCAATACGTTTCTGAAAGAAAAAAATAATTGTACTTCCTTTGTTTTCTCTTAGGCTTCAGTGCTTTACATCTCGCTGCCAAAAACAACCATTCTGAGTGTGCCAAGAAGCTGGTCCAGGTAGTGTTATCCTGCTGCTGGAGGGACATAAGACAGAATAACTTGAACTCCTACATGTTTAATCTACATTAGTGTATAGGACTGTGAATACAACAGTAGAAAGACTATGTTCAGTGGGTCAGGTTTAGGCTTGGACCAGGTACCACAAACGATTCTGCATTTCTGGGAAGCAATACATAATCCAACGTTAATTATGACTTGCTTTAATAGAAATACATTCAACAAACGATATGTTAGTTATTTGTGAAAGCCATTTTATTGTAAATATGAAGAACAAGAGAAGTTTCTGGTTCATTGGGGAGTTGGTTAAGAGAGGCTTCATGGAAACAGAGAACTCTGTCACGTTAATGGAAGATGTCTTGAGTTCTAAGTGATTTATAAGATGTTTCACATCCCCAAACAATCAAAGTACACACACACACACACAGACAGACACACACACACACACACACACACACACACACACACACACACACACACACACACACACACACACACACGCACACACACACACCCCACCCACACAGACACACACACACACTTTTCTCAGATATTTTATCACACAGCATAGCATCATATAAAAAGCAGAACCTGTTGAACCCGTTGTGAACGATTATATCTCATGAATTGAAATTCCATGTGATGAGGATAACCCCCCCCGAGCGAACGTACTCCCAAGTTTCTACTCTGTGTTCCCTCTACTTTATAACACTGCCTTTCTCCTGCAGAGCAAATGTTCAGTGGAGGCGGTGGACGGTTCTGGGAGGACTGCGCTGCACTATGCAGGTATGAATTCACAAACACGCCATTATTACAATCATCACAACACATGAGACGTCCAGTTCTCCTTGTTATTCTTCCGAAGCAAGCCGATGCCGTGAACTAGACCAGGGCTGCTGTATTCTCCACACCACAAATGTCTTGTTTGACTCTGCGTCGTGTATGTTAGATGCATCACTAAGCGATGCATGCATCGCCGTATTGATCTGCTCCTCAGCTGCCAGTGGGAGCGCTCAGACCGTGCAGCTGCTGTGTGAACACCGGAGTCCCGTCAACCTCAGAGATGCGGTATGTACTCCAGCACCCGCCCACGCTGTCCGTCACGCTGCCGCTCGCGTCCTGAAGGATTTTCAGGCGTAAAGTAAACCCATTACATGGTCTCTGCCGGTGGATTATCACATCTACCGGTGGATATTCAGCATCTCCATGAGCATCCGGCCACAGTGTGAACCCTTTGGGAGGCAGGGGAATTGAAACGAATAACAGAACATTCACCATGAATGCTTAACGTAATGAATTGAGGTAGCAGTGATTGGATCGCTAGTCACCGTGCTTAAGGCACCGTGCCACGATGGCACCGTGCCACGATGCCTACGCTAGATATGATTAGTAATTGTTTTGCAGACTGCATTGAGGTAGACGGCTGAAAACACAATCCATTGTGTTTCTGATGTTTTTTAATGGTACTTTACCTCAGAATGAGTCGAAAACGTGTTTTTTGTTGATGTTGGCAGAAGAGATATAACATTGAAGAGATATTATTCAGCTTCGAATGGAACGGTCAAAATCACGGACGCTGCAAAGTGTGTTCAATTGATTTTGGAAACAACAGATTCAGAGCAGGGTCGGATCCGAGTAGAACCCTCACATGTTAGGGACCACCAAAGGGCCAATTGAAGCGGCTCACTGCAGAAGGAAAAGTTCAGTTCAGTTTCAAAACATGCAGGCGCTTGATTATTTATTATGATTATTTGTGTGCTACGAATTATCTTTTGGACCTTCCAGGGCAATCGATCTGTCGTGTAGAACAGATTTATACCTGGAGTCTACTCCTCCTTAAACATGTGAAGAGAGTCTCCCCAAGCAGAGGCAGAAAGACTGCAAACTGAAACATGGAGAAGTCGATAATGTCCGTATCCCCAAATAGGTGCGGTATTCAGGGATACGGATATTCTTCTCAGAAGTACAAGAACAACTGTTCTTACTCAAATGTACTGTTATTCGTTTTAAGAAGATATGTGCGTGTCTGTGTTTGTGTGTGTGTGTGTGTGTATGTGTGTGTGTTCGTGTGTGTGTGTGTGTGTGTGTGTGTGTGTGTGTGTGTGTGTGTGTGTGTGTGATTGCATGTGTGTGTGCGTATTTGTGTGTGTGTGCCGGTGTGAGTGTGTGTGTATGTGTATGAGCGTGAGTGTGTGTGTGTGTTTGTGTGTGTGTGTGTGGGGTCAGTGTACTGTGGGAACTCGGTGCTCAGCCACAGACATGTGGTTTCCAGTGGAGAGCCGTCCATGCCTGTGGTTTCTGCCCAACGGGTGTGAGGCAGAAAAGGAAAGGGGGGAAATAAATGAAATTCTATCAAATTGAAAAAAGGAAAGCAAATTCTTTTATTTATTTATTTTGAACTTGAATTGTAATACAGACGCACACGACGAACAAACGCAGACGCCCGCCACACACACACACTCACAGAGACGCTGTGACACTGAAACGCTCAAGGGGAGCCGTGGAAGGAACATCGGATGTTTTAAATCATGTTTCAACTCCATGACTGCGGGTTGATCATTGACCAAGATCTGCTTCTGCGTGTGTGTGTGTTTGTGTTTGTTTGTGTGTGTGTGCGTGTGTGTGTGTGGGTGTGTGTGTGTGTGTGTGTGTGTGTGCATGTGAATGCGACGTCTGTGCTATAGAATGACCAATTCTCTCCACACAATCTGTTGTGCACGTGTGAGTGTGCATGCGTGTGTGAGCGCATGTATGTGTGAATATAACATCTGTGCTATAGAATGACATTTTTTCCACACAAAATGGGTTTTACATAATGTGTGTGTGTGTATGTGTGTGTGTGTGCCAGAGAGGGTTCATGTGTGGCACGGTGCAAGCTGATATCTGGGTACACACCCGGGCAGTGGTTCGTCTGGCTGGAGTGCCGGCGGTTAGTTGACATGTCGATAGAGAACTGCAGAAAACATCTGGAACACATTTCTCCAACATCCAGCCTGTATAGTCTGTCGTCTGCAGTCTGAACACTGTAGTCTATAGTCTATAATCTATATTCTGTAGTCTATAGTACATAGTAAATGCTATGTTGTCTGCAGTCTATAGTCTAAAGTCTATTATCTATATCCTGTAGTCTATAGTATATGGGCTGTAGTCTGTAGTCTATAGTCTATACTATAGACTATAGATTACAGACCATTTACTTTATACTATAGATTCTAAAGTATATAGTAAGTGGTTTGTAGTCTGTATTCTATCGTCTATAGTAAATGGTCTGTAGTCTACAGTATATAGTATATTGTCTGGAGTCTATAGTCTATAATATAAAGTATATGGTCTATAGTCTATAGTATATGGTCTGTAGTCTATAGTCAATACTATGGACTACAGACCATATACTATAGACTCTATAGTATATGGTCTGTAGTCTATAGTATATAGTATATGGTCTATAGTCTATTATCTATATTCTGTAGTTTAAAGTCTAGTATCTATATTCTGTAGTCAAAAGTCTAGTAGCTATATTCTGTAGTCTAAAGTCTATCATCTTTATTCTGTAGTCTATAGTCTATTATCTATATTCTTTAGTTTATAGTCTATAGTCTATTATCTATAGTCTAAAGTCTGTAATCTATTGTCTATCATCTACAGACAGGAGGGTGAGGGGGAAAGGCCAGCTTCTCAGCACCAGGCGATCACGTCTGTAAAGCGTACTTGACTTAAGTAAACACAAACAGCCAAAGAGAAGAGAGCATTTGTGTCTCTACAGTGTCTCGCCCATAATGGGATACAAACAGCATTCATGGTGTTGTTTTCCTTTTAAAGTGGCGCTTAGCATTATCCCCAGACTACAGACCATCGAGTAGGGGCAAGCTGTCCTTGAGTCATTATGATTGAGTTTGTTCAAGATACTGAGAGTAATTAATCAAAGCTTAGTGTCTTAATTGTCTGTTTTTGTGCCATGATTTAAGTGAGACTACACAGCTGGGACATATTTTAACAATTCATATGAAACAACAGAATCCAACCAACCATCCATCCTTAATGCTAGTCCACTACTATAATCCTGCTGAAACCCTTCAGTGGTCCGACCGTCCGTCCACACCGTGATCCATCACCCCTCTCAGAGCCTCTCCCCCTGTGGAGAAGTTCAGCGAGAGCATTCGGTTCCAACAAGGTTTAGTTATGCAAACAACCCGGGAAGAAAGTAAAAGGAGAAGTCTCTTTCAGGGTCTGAACTCTGCAGAGAGCGAGTGGCCCTCTGGCCGGGGGGCCGCGGGCCAGGGGCTGCTGAAGTCTTCACCAGCGCTCCCCCCAGACCACAACATTGCTCTGTACCGCGAGACCCGTGGCTTGCCCAGCCATGTCGTATAAAACGCTAAGCCGCGCTGACATGTTTTACTGGGGCGCTCGGGCCACTTTGAATGTTAACGACGGTGGTGTTGGTTTGAAAAGTAGCCGGCGTTCGGGACGACGAACCGTGCATGGGAAACACTGGGAGAAGTGACGTTGGGTCCATTCCTGGGACATCTTAACTTGATTTATTTAGCCGAATGGCCGTAATTGTTTTCATTCGTCTCTCAGCGTTTATTATCCACTCGTTGCTTAATGACACAACTCGAGACTGACACGCATATCCTGTTTTTCTGGGCACACGTCTGTCCTGTGGACGTGGACGCCTGCTTCCTTATGTGTGTGCAGTCTGAGTTCTATGACCACACAGGGACATTGCCCTGCTACTGCAGCCATCATTTGTCCGTCTGTCACATTGACCTGCAAGACCTGTGTGTGAGAGAGTTTTTTCCTGTGTGTGTGTGTGTGCGTGTGTGTTAGTGTGTGTGTGGGGGAGTGTTGGAGAATGGGTTTATGAGTGACGAGGAAGAGTGAAGAGGAAGTGAGGATTGTCAGGGGGTAAGTTTCTGAATGAGTGAGGCAAAGTGTGTGTGTGTGTGTGTGTGCGCGTGTGTGTTTATGTGTGTGTGTGTGTGTGCGTGTTTGTTAGTGTGAAGGGGGTTGTTAGAAATGGGTTTGTGAGTGACAAGAGGAAGTGAGGGGTGTCAGGGGGATAGTTTCTGAATTCTGAATGAGTGAGGTAAAGTGTGTGTGTGCGTGTGTGTGTCCCCACCCAGTTGGTATTAGATGACCATGTTGTTTTCCATAGCATTCATTCCTTTTTATTGTGGAAGAACCCCCCCAAAGACGGACTTCCCAACTCCCTGTCATACTGAATGTGTGTGATCCCAGTCCTATGTCCTGATGTGTTAGTGTGTGTTCCCCCCCTGCAGGATGGCTTCAGCCCACTGCTGTTATCAGTCCAACACGGCCATACTGAGGCCTGCGCCGCTCTGCTGGACTGCAGCGCTGACATCACTGCATCTGATAACAATGGCAGGTATGATATGAAGCCAATTCAAATACGCCCACCCTCACACTCAGACACACACAGGCAGGCACCACCTATAGGCACAGATCCCTCCCCACACAAGCATTCACACGGTGACTACCCAGTCACTTAGCAGGCACCACTGTTCCCAAAGCCACTCACAAGT
>NC_136937.1:14711675-14766675 GCF_949987615.1 Pollachius pollachius | reverse complement strand
TAACCCCTCCCGACCGCTGTTGGGAGTTGGCTTCTCACAGTGGGCTGGTGCCGCAGCACATACGCCCCGTGTGTCCCAGGGTTCATGTCGGACGTGTTGGTTGCAGCCAGGCCCCGATGACCTCAACCCCTCTGCATTCCTCCCTTCTCTCCCCCGTCGGCTGGTCCCTCCCTCTTTCTCCTCCTCCTCTAATTGCTGTGCTCCTCTCACGTCCTCCCATTGCTACCCCTGTCACCCTTCATCTCCTACACTGCACCTCCTACTCCCCTCCCACCTCTCCTGCCCTTATCAACGCAACTCTCCTCTCCTTCCCTCCCCCCCCGACCCACACCTCCCCTCCCCTCTCTCACCCCCCCCCCCCCACACATAACTCTCTCTCCCTGTCCCACGCTCTCATCCCCTCCCCTCCCCTCTCCTCCCCTCCCCTCCCCTCCCCACTCCTCCCCTATCTTCTCCTCTCCTCCCCTCCCCTCCCCTCTCCTCTCCTCCCTATCTTCTCCTCTCCTCTCCTCCCCTCCCCTCTCCTCTCCTCCCCTATCTTCTCCTCTCCTCTCCTCCCCTCCCCTCCCCTCTCCTCTCCTCTCCCCCCCTTTCCTCTCCTCCCCTCCTCTCTCGACCCCTCCCCTCCCCTTTCCTCACCTCCCCTCCCCTATCCTCTCCTCCCCTCCCCTCCCCTATCCTCCCCTCCCCTATCTTCTCTCCTCTCCTCCCCTCCCCTCCTTTCTCGACCCCTCCCCTCCCCTTTCCTCACCTCCCCTCCCCTATCCTCTCTTCTCCTCTCCTCCCCTCTCCTCTCCTTCCCTCCCCTCCCCTCTCCTCTCCTCCCCCCCCTTTCCCCTCCTCCCTTCTCCTCCCCACCCTACCCTCTCTAACCCTACCCTCACTTGCTTATATCCCCTCCCCACACCTACCTCTCTCCCCTCCCCTCTCCAACATACCCCTGCTCTCTCTCTGTCCCTCTCTGTTCTCTGTCTCTCTGTCTCCTTCTCAGGAGGAGGAGGAGGACGCGTCTCTGAAGGAGCAGGTGGAGAAGCTGCAGGAGGAGAGGAGCCTTCTGCTGGAGACCATCGAGGACCTGAAGAACGTGGTGGAGCACGCCGTTCCCGTGGTGACCGACCCCGGGCGGGGCGAGCAGGTGAGCCTTAACAAACACGCCGGCCGTGTGGGTATGTTCATCATACCTTCGTCACACACGGTGTGTTTTACACGGACCGTTGGCCCCGGGCCAAAGGAAGAGAGGGCCAAGGTCCACGTCGGCAACGCCGCAGGAACAACGGGTCGGGATCAGTGGCAGTGAGAGCTTTGGTGTGTGATGTAATCATTAACCGCTAGAAACCACAGGGATACTGGAGAGATTCACACAGTAAAGAAAACAAGGGTTCAGTCGAAATACATTCATGTGATTCTGCTCTCATTGGTGAAACAAACATAGGAGACTGTAAATAGATGGCTGAACTGGCCACTGTTGGCGATCAAATCTGCAGAAAAAGGAAAAACTAAAGAAAACACACCGGCTCTCTTCCTGCCCTTTGTGTTCAGCTTTGGCGGCTCAAAGCCACCTGGGCTGTGTAGAAAACCTCCCAAGACACGGCTGGGTGTTCAACAGCCATTGAACTCAGCCACCATTTGCATTCTTGGCAGATGCTTAACCTTCTCTTAGACCTGTCACGACTCGCTTTGTTGTTCAGAAGGTAGAGAGGGGTCCCAATCACCTCTTTTAGGCCCCTATGTGTGTGTGTGTGTGTGTGTGTGTGTGTGTGTGTGTGTGTGTGTGTGTGTTTGTGTGTGTGTGCGTGTACATGTGCAAACGTGAGCATTCATACGTGTGCATGTGTTGCACACGCATGCCGAAGAGACAATTACCCACATCCCACTCAAACCACCTTCCCTCTCCCGTGGGTTCCCTAGACACGTCCGTCATTCCCAGCAGTGGAGGCCCTGACCGAGACCAGCCGCCCGGGGAGCATGACCTCCAACGCCTCCTTCCACTCCACCCAGGACATGGACACGGAGACCCGGGACCCGTCGTACGCCCGGCCCCCGGTCCTGGAGGGCCAGGACGCGGGGGTGCCCGAACCGGGGGACGGCGTCGCAGCGATGGAACAGGGTGAAGGAGGAGGAGGAGCGGGGGGGGGAGGGGGAGGGAGCCAGGAGGAGGAGATCGGACTGTTGAGGCAGGCCCTGGAGGGCGTTCAGACCAAGCTGCTGGAGACGCGCAAGGAGAACCGCTCGCTGCAGGCCCAGCTGAAGCCGGGCGGGGCCGCGGGGTCGGAGCGCAGCCGGGAGCGGGAGAGGAGCCGGGAGGAGGACCTGCTGGAGAGCCTGGCCGAGCTGCAGGCCAAGCTCACCGAGTCGCAGGAGAGGTACCACCGCGCCATGGAGGAGATGGAGGAGTTGAGAACGCAAGGAGGAGGAGGAGGAGGAGGAGGAGGAGAGAGAGAAGGTGACATGATGATTGACAGACAGGAAGACCAGAGGCGGAGAATGTCACTGGAACAGGAAGTGCAGCAGCTGAAGTCCCACCTCGCCCAGTCGGTGAGCGAGCAGGAGAGGGCGGGACAGCGGGTCAGACAGCTGGAGGAGGTGCTGAGGACCAACATGGAGGAGCAGGCCAGCGGGAAATGGGAAGAGCAGGAAAGGAGGCGCGTGCACATGGAGGAGTTGTACAAGGAGGCGCGGGAGGAGATCAGAATGCTCCAGGTAAATATAAAAGAAGAATGCATGTTGGCCCGGTAGGAAAAGTAAAAAATGACTTCAAACATAGCAGGAAACTGCTAAAGGGGATTTGTCACGCTTCACTATTTTCCAATATCAGAGAGCGTTGCTCCATACGCCTCTTGTGAAAACAGTAAGATGAGTAACATCAGCTCTGTTCCTGCCGCAAAATTGCGTAAAGGTTAGCCAGGAGCATGCCCGTAGCCAGCTATGAGTCTGGACCTCTGTAATTATTTATTTATTTTATGAGATAAAATTTTAATTTGTACACAAAATCAGCTGTTGAGAACTTCTCCAAGATGAGTAAATGCTAAATTCAGTTGAGACTTGTTGACCTCACTATTTTTTGTACCCTGGCTACGGCCCTGGCCAGGACTGGTCTTTTTTTAAGTTTAAATACCCTCATACCATGGCAAGCACAGTCAACTCAAAACTAATATTCTCACAGAGCATTATACGCACTAATCGCTGACTCTAGCAAGGGCGTAGGAACCGGGGGGGATGGAGGGGACGTGTCCCCTCCAATATTGGAGACAGGCGCATTTGTCCCACCTAAAAATTATACCAGGGGGAGAAAAATATTTTTATATTTTTATATTTTATTTTGAAAGCGCAACACAGCGTCTTGTCACCGCTTCTTATTCTAAAAAACTGGATGATTGAGCGTGCAATTAAAGAATTGATTTGATATTTATAATTTCATTACTGCCATTCAAAATGTGTTTTCCTTTACATTTACAAATGTTTCTTTTTAGTAGAATAAAATATATTTGTGAATTTTTTCAGTGTAGTTAATTTATGACATATTTCTGTATTTCAAACCATTAACGGATCTGTCAGGTTTCCGATATGTGTCCCCCCCAATGTTAAACTCATTCCTACGCCCCTGGACTCTATTGTCCATTTGTTACACAGCACTCAAATAATAGCGCTGAAATCTCACCCGAACACCTTTTATATTGTGCATATTTCAATCAAATTCCTTTTTCCCCTGTATCATTTCCAACCCGCTGTCCCGGCCGCTGCCTGCAGGAGGCGCTGCGGGGTACGGTGCCCGTGGAGGAGGCCGCCAAGGACTTTGACCAGATGAAGGCGGAGATGAGCCAGGTGATCGCCGGCCTGCAGTGCCGCCTGCTGGAGCTGTCGCACGCCTACAGCGACACCAAGAGCCAGCTCAGCACCGCCCAGAAACAGCTGGAGGACTCCTCCACCACCGCCGGCACCACCTCCCCCATGGCCTCCCCTTTATCTGAACAGCAACAACAACAACAACAGCAACAGCAACAGCAACTACAACAGCAGCAATTACAGCTGGAGCAGCAGCAGCAGCAGCTGCAGGTGTTAACCAGCAGAGTACAGGAGCTGCAGGCTGCGCTGGAGGAGAAGGAGAAGAGGCTGTCTGCGGCCAAGCAGGAGTCGGCGGCGCTGACGCAGGAGGCGGAGGTCCAGGCCCAGAGGTCCGTCTCCCTAGACGATCACTCCCGGGTGGTGTCGTCGCTAGGCAGCGCCATCAAGGAGCTGGAGAGCCAATCGGAGGGCCTGAGAGAGGAGCTGTCCCAGAAGAAGTCGCAGCTGGATGCCCTGCAGAACAGGTGTGTTGAGAGAGAACAACTTTTTATTCACTTCAGTATCTTCTGAAACTGTTCCCTGCACTCGGATGCGAGCAACTCATCTGGGTTTCCATTCAGCAACACGTTGTGAGACATCACAAGGGGCATCTGTTCGGTGTCTATGACCACTGCTTTGCTATCTACCACGCAAGCGATCGTACAGGAAAAAACCTACAGAACTGATATTTTTCCCTTACAAGTGCCTTAATGTACAAAAGATGTTCCGTAAAGCTATGAGCTAGGAGCTTTTTTTTTGTATTCCTAGCGGGAGCCAACATCTTTATGTAATCGTAACGCGTCGGGCAATCACGTGTTCGTACGAGTGGGCAGAAAGAGATGCTGGTGCATTAACAGCTCAACTAGTTGGCCCCTTCTCTCTCTCTCGCTCTCACTCTGCCTCTCTGGCTCTCTCGCTCTCTCTTTCGCTCTCTCGCTCTGCGCTCGTCCACATGTGGAAGTGCAGACGTGCTTAAGGCCTGTGGATACGTTCTGACAGGGCGGCCCGCTGTGGTCTGGCCCAATATGTTTGATATTAGGCCCAATATGTACATGTGTGTGTGTGTGTAGCGTACAGCGATAGGTTTGGCTCCTCGTAATCCGTGCACATTAATCATCTGCACGGCTGGATGTGTCGTTGGAAACCATACTTTCCCATGGGGCAAACGTCCCTTTATACTGTCGCCACAGTAATCATGTTGAATGTGCTTTAGGCAGAAGCTGGTGCTGTTCCAGTAGAACAAGGATCTGCCAACGCTCGTCTCCTTAGACAGACTCAGAGCTTTGGTTATTTTGTGATTATTATTTTTTGTTGTATCGTATATAATGTGTAAATCTACACTATAAACGTTTTGCCTGCAACAAGTAGACTCCCCCACCAGAGACACACACACACACACACGCACACACACACACACATTCCTCCATGCAGGCTAGACATGGATTAAAAGAGACTTACTGGAAGCATGACACACAGCTGACACGTCATAGGCCCGCTTCACATGCTGATCTTTCCCTTGTCATTCCTCCACCACCAGGCTGTCTGCAGAGAAGGAGCTCGCCCCCGAGGACTCGGTCCCCCGGCTGCAGCACGAGGCCACGAGGCAGGGCCTGGAGGGCGAGGTGGGCCGCCTGACGCAGCTCCTCCAGGGGGCCCTCAGGAAGCAGGACGAGATGGCCTTGGAGGCTGCCGCCGTCTGGCAGGAGGTAAGGTGGAGGAGGAGGAGAAGGCGGTGATGGAGGAAGAGGGGGAGGAAGAGGATAATGCGGTGGAGGAGGAAGAGGCGAAGGATGAGACGGGGTGGAGGAGGTAGGGGGGTTGCAGGAGGAGGAGGAGGAGGAGGAGGTGGTGGGAGATAAGCGGTAAAGCCGGAGGAGGAGGTAAGGGAACAAGAGGTTGGGCTGAGGAGGATGACTCAGATATTTTCATAGAATCCTCCTATTCAGTAAACCACCGATGACAACCGATGTTATGGAACTCTGTTGCCTAACAACTGACCCTGCCTGACTTTCTCAGAGAGGGTCTATTCAACGCGTTGTGGGTTATGATTATGTTCATCCTCATCCAAATGGAGACAGAATGTTTTCAATGGAGAGAAAGCGACTGGGATGTGAAGTTGGGGGAGAGTAGAAGTGGCTGGCAGATGGAGGTCATGAGGAAGGAACAGATACCGTTTACCATAAAGCTTGATACCTTACTTCCATGTCATCTCAATGTCGTGTCAATATAAAACTAGTTCAGCATACGCTCTATACTTTACATTCATTCGCTCCCATACTTTCCCCTTACCTGTTTGAACACTTTACACTTACACTTTAAACTTACGCTTTACACCTTTTGTGAGCTATTGATGCTGCTTATTTTTACATATTTAAATTTTTACTGATCTTTATTTACTTTATATTGTATTGTTGCTGCTATGTGACTGTGGAAAAACCAACCCCTAAGATTTTGCTCTTGTGTACTTGATCAATAAGAGGATTGAATAAGGTTCTGATTCTGACTCCCCTCCCCCCCCCCCCCCCCCCCAGGTGCGGGAGAGCCGGGCGGAGCGGGAGGCACTGACGGAGGAGGTGGCGTCCCGGGACAAGGAGAACCAGGGGCTGGGCTCCAGGCTGGCGGAGGCCCAGGACGGCGTGGCCCAGCTGAAGCAGCTGGTGGAGAACCACCAGTGCTCCGAGAGGGAGAAGAACAAACGGGTGGGTGGGCGCCGCCGGCAGGACGCACCCGGGACCCGTGGTCTGGTGTCTGGCTGTGTGGACTGTTGTCATGGCAACGGCGGACCCCCTGGTTCAGTGAGACCTGAAGTGGGCGTCGGTGGACGGATCTCCTCTCAGCCCTGCTGGGAATAACGTTATAAATAGCAGTTGCGTCACATCTTGATCTTGTTTTTTTTGGTCATACGTGGCTCAATATGCAGAGGGCTGTGTTTGTTGGTTTAACTTCTTTACTTCAATTGTTCTTGTCCATACAGCACTGAACACAGCTGCTTGCTTGGATAGCTAATAGTGTTGTTATTTTTTCATTCCAGATTGATGACCTGTCACGGGAAGTAGGGAAGTTGAAGGACGCCTTGAACAGCCTATCACAGCTGTCCTACACCGCTAGTCCCGCCTCCAAGAGGTTGCAGCAAAACCAACAAAACCAACAGATGGAGATGTTGCAGCAGCAAATAAAACAGCTCCAGTACCAGCTAGCGGTAGGCAGAACTTCCTGAGTAGAGTTGGCGTTTAGGACAAACCACTCGGTTCATGACTTAAGCTTTTTGATTGAAAAATTTGCTGATCTGCTGACAGCTGTTCTGACGTTTGAGATTACCGACCAGTGATGAAACTATTCCCTGTGCTTTTCCTAGGAGTCCAAGAAGCAGCACAACGAGATTGTGTCAGTGTACAGGATGCATCTCCTTTATGCAGTTCAGGTACACACACACTGTACATTTACACACACACGCGCACACACACACACACACACAAAAACCCAATTGTTCACACACACGCACGCACCCACACACGCGCACCCACGCACGCATGCATGCACACACACATGCACATGTTTTTCTTTTTAAATCAATTGGTCTGTTGAGAGTGTTTGAAGTGAAGTGGGGCGTGCAGTTTGAGGTGCTGGATATACTGTGTATGTAGGTTTTGATTGACACTGACTTGTATTGGTGGCGGTGCAGGGCCAGATGGACGAGGACGTGCAGAAGGCCTTGAAGCAGATCCTGATGATGTGTAAGGTGCCAAACCCGGCCAGGGAGACCTGCTGAACCCACCCGGCACCCCAGCCCATCCCACCGTGTTCCCACCCTAACTACAGCGTGACTTCAATCATATCCTCGTTATCGTCCATCACCCATCCTCTTCACTTTGACCATCGTCCTCCAATCACGTCCTGGTCGGTCCCTGCACATTGCCCTGGCAACGAGGTCCGACCCCTATTAGGCCGACCCTAAGGGTTCACTGGGTGTCTCCATGTGTTGCCCAGGCCACTCCTGACATTGTAAAGTCCCGACAGACCCTCCACCACAAAGGCAACACAAATCCACTTCAAACGTTTCATGAACATGGCTTTGCACCGACATCAGTACTGCAGTGACTTGCAGGTACACACTGCACCAGCATAGCACGGCATGAGACCGGCATGTGGGGGTAAACTGAGGCATGAGTGCTCCTCAAGACGTCTCCTCCACGTCTAGCCAACAGCGGGCGGTCAAGCGAGACAGCACAGCCAAGGCAAACATAAAGGATCGTCTCACTTTACATTAACGTTGTTTTTGTCTTATGTTTTTTTGTTACTGTGTGTGCCGAGTTCAAAGCCTCTAACCGAAATGCCATCTGTTTGAACCGACAGTGTTACTGGTCAAAGTGTTTTCATGTTCAATTGATGTGACCTAAATTATTGCAACGTCACCGATCAACATTGTACCCGAGTTGTATTTTCTGGCTGCATTTCTACCGACGAGTTGAGTACAGTGTTTCTACAGAATATTTTGGTATGAGCATAAGCAAGCATTTACATATGAATATATTAAAACACAAAACGTTGAGGTGTATTAGCATGTGTTTTTTCGATGTAATGGTTTTTCAACAAATGAACAATGAAGATATTTCCCTTGTATTGATTGTTGTTGGGAAATTTCTAGAAGATGCGCAACACACTACAATGTCACCTTTCCTGACCTGCCTCACCCCCCCTTCCCTTATCCCTCTCATCAACTATTCTTGGTATTATAAGTTATCACTTTAGTGTTAGTTCTGACTGACATCGCCGTGCACCCGTTCTCTTTGCCTTCTCCTTTTCTTTCTCGTATTGGCCTGACAGTATTTGGCGAGATTCGTACTTAATTACATTGTGTACGTTTCGACTGATCTTCTCTAGTCGTCGTTGGCTTTCATTGTTCTCGAGAAAGAGGGTTAGTTGTTTTTCCTGTGTCTGCACTATTTCTCCGCCTTGTTTCTCTGGCTCTCACTGGTCTGAATAAATAACGATGGGAAACGTTTTGAATTGAACCACAGTGTTTGGTTTTCTTTGGTCCTGTCGTGCATCTTTTATTCTGCCTGTTTACCGCGTATCAATTTATATCTCTTGAGGTATTCTAAGTAGCTTTCTCACTCCTGTCTTGCCACTATAGATATTACCACTTAGTTAATTTAATGAACAGGTCTCTGAAGCAGATGAAGGACATTTGTATCTGAATAAATGCATCTTGCTTGTGGATGCAGAGTTATTAGTTGTGTGTTACACGACCAGCATTACTCAGAGAAAAGGATGTCTATCGTCATTTTTTGTCTGCGTTTGTTCTCGGCTGTTAATTTTTTAGAGCAACTTGCTGCAGACTGGAGGGCTTATAATAGCTCTCTTTAAATAGGACAGAACCAATTAGCTCTTGACAGACATTAAGATGAGTGTACCTGGATTATATTATAGGCCTTCCTAGGCCCTGTGCCTCTCTGTCAAATCGTTTCAATTAAAACAATATTTCCAAGACTGAACAATTTCCGGCAGTTTTTTATATATATTTGATTTATGCTCTTATCCTTACCTTGGACGGCTGGTACGGGGGTCTCTCGCTCTCACTATCACTCTCTCTCTTGCTCTCTCTGTCCCTACCCTCCTGCCCTCCTGTCCCCATGTTGCTCTCCAGACAGATCTTTGCTAAACTCACAGATCTTCCGTATGCACTGGCACTGGGTTTCTATGATCAATGCATACGTGTTTCTTTGCTGTTAGATTACAGCCAGACCTGGCAACCAGAACCATTTATCACACATAAAGGGCTTATTTTTAAGGGGCCTGACTATACAATGAATAAAGAATTTCATGTTCATGCAACAATTTGTTTCACTGGGTGTAGGGAATGGGTTGGTCGACTACTAGCTGAACAGTGGCCAAAAAGAGGCAACGTCCAGGCCTCCAATCCCTGTCCCAGACCAACAGCACCAACACCCTCCACTGAGGGGCGGTGTTGCTCCATCCACAGCCTGGACACGGTTGTTTAGCCCGCCATCCTCAACATACATCATTTGAGCTTCCTCTTGCCAAAAACAGACGATCATTCAACAGAGTTATAGTTTTTAAATAAAGGAATTCTCGTTTTCCTTGGCCTGAAGAATAAGTCTTGAAGGAACTTTTTTTTCTGTTTCTGCTGGCAATTCCCAGGCAAAGTCGGGGTTTGTGAACTTATCTGTGCCATGATATCTGGCTGCATGGTTTCAGTCATGCTGTCATCGGCGAACTCAGTGGCTGTAGTTTTGCAGTGGTCCATGTTTCATTTAGTCCTGGCAGGACACTCAGACCACAGGGATGTGTTTAGATACGTGTTCTTAATGAGGTCTGCTGCAGATGAAAGCTGAGAGCGCTGCGCCGCTGCAGGGCCCAGGGATAAAGCACGTTGTTTGACATACTCACAATTTAATGACTTTGGCGAGAAAAAAGTCCATTACCTGGCCTATGGCTTTATGTCTGAAGAACTCTGTGGGCAAGTCTTCGAGTATATGTCACACAGCGAATAGGCCTAGGCTTGCTCATACAATGTTTATGTTATTGCATAAACTTTTATTGTATACACATAATAATGTTCCAAAAGTATATCTTAGAAGGAAGCCTGAATTGGAAGTTGGAAGCCTGCATTTGACTGTTTATTGAATGTTGTATATTTTTAAGTTAGGTAGTAGATCAATCTATAACACTTGTATTCTATTCTTATTTAATATTTTTAACCTGGTCACTTTATGTTTATTGTATGCTCACATCCTGGCACTTCCATGGTGGACATTCCGTACGTGGATCCATAAAGTCCAATCTAATCCAAACGGATCAGAGTGGTTCCCGTTGTGGGCCAGTCTGCTTACTTTGGTCGTCTCCCCTTTCAGCGTTCCTGTTTTTCGTGTGAAGGTATTTTGTATGTCCTCAAGTCCTAATGTTTCCTCATTCTGCCTCTTGTCTAATTTGCTGATACCGCACCTCGCAGAGAGTTGTGTTTGGTTAACTGGTTGCGGCCGTAACTCAGCTCATATCTGCCGTTATCTCACAGCTTCCCAGTGAGGAAGGCGTCCAGCCAGTCACAGTCAGAGCGAAGCTGGCCTGGAAAAACAGAGCCTGGACGAGTGAGGGGTGTATCATGAGATGCATTCGGCGTAATTACTCTAAGATGTAACCCTGTCTGCTGTTTACAGGGGCCCCCCACCTACACACACACAGATACACGTACACAAACACACACACACACACACACACACACACACATACACACATTCATACACACACACACACACACGTTCATACACACACAGACACACACACACACCACACACACACCACACACACACACACACACACACGGACATACACCTACATACACACACACACACACACACACATACACACACACACACACACACACACCACACACACACACACACACGTACATACACGTACACACACACCTACACACACACACAGAAAGACACACACACACACACACACAAAATGACGTACATACACACACCCAGACACATACACACACAAACACACACACACACACACACACACACACACACACACACCTACATGCACATACACACACACACACCTACATGCACATACACATAGACCCACATATCATTCCGCTTACTACCCCCATCTCTGTAATAACAGTGCTATTTCTACACAGCACTCAGGCTTTTAGATGAAGAGCATTGTGAAAGATCTCCTCGAGACATCCCAATTATCCCAGATGTAAAGGTCAGATTTCTTCACAGAGTATGCTGACCTTTGAGGAGCACTTGCCTAATGGATCAAAGATTCTATTAGTGAGAATAAGATGTTTAGTAGCCTGTGAGCGGCCCTCTGGCCAAGGCTTGATCTAATAACGCTGCTGAGACGGAGGAGCAGGAGACACCAGAGAAGAGTCTGGCGCTGATCTGATCCGGGATCCCAAGGTGAACGCGTCACAGAGACCGGGCAACACAAGGCCAATACTCTTTTAGGAGACATCTTTTAGTATTCATGCTTTTAAATGGTTATTACGCCGCGTTTACAAAATGCATTGTGGGTCTGTCCGTTCTGTCGGCTCTGTTGCCTGCGTCAAAAAGTTGACTTTTTTTTTTAACTTTTCAGGCAGCGACGGATCCGTGGGTCAACCAGATTGCGTCCCCCCGTACGTCAGACACGCCCTCCGCGATCCGTCAACCGAAGCGCGTAGTGTGAACCCGGCGTTAGTCTATGTTTTGTTGTCTGTGAGCGAATCTCAATTCCAGAGAGCGTCAGTGGAAGCCAGTTGGAAAATGTTGCTCTGGGCGTGGGCCTACTTGCAAAACTTTCCTTATATTCCTGATCCAGAAGTTGAATCTGCGCTGTGTCATTGTGTTCACTGCAGCCGTCGGCTCGGCCCAGAGTGATTAAACGTTTCAGGAATACACCCCATCCGTCCTCTGGTTCCGCTCTGCGCGAGGAGAGGAAAACGGTTAGTGAAATCCTTTTGATGGCCGTGGAAATGTGTCCCGGCGCAGGTGGAATCCCTGGCACCAGTAGAAGTTCTGGCCGAACAACTTTTTGTGAATGTGTCACGGCACAGGGACTTCATAGCTTAGTCACTAAGCTATGATGTTCAAAACAACCTAGGGGATATGCTACACACTCGCTACACACATGCTACACAAGCGTTAGTGTGTAGCATCTCACCTAGCTTGTGACCTAGCATCTCACCTAGCCTCTCACCAAGCTAGGTGAGAGGCTAGGTGAGATGCTACATGCCAAGCCTTAGTGTGTAGCATCTCACCTGGCTTGTTTTGAGAGGGAGTGGGAGATCCCTGGGTGATCTTAAAGAGGACCTCTCTGGTTTGACGCTGCCCATGGCCGAACCACAGCAGAAGGATTTTCCCTTCAATTGTTATCCTGACTGTAGCACAACCACCGCTGCTCCATTCCAGAGATCCCAGCGCAGACCGTAGCTCTGCAGGCAGCAGTGACCCCGGGTCAGTGAGGTAGAGTTACACTATGGCGCGCCACAGAGAACAAATTAGTGGAGAACAGCGAGGAGGAGGTTCCCCGAATGGCTCGCTGTGATTGTTTTTCAGTTTTGTGTTTAGAAGATGGGTTAACACGGGTGGCGTTTGATAGATCACAAGAACTGCTTCTGTAACCTGACTTCTTGCCTGTGGTCAAGAGTTGAGGAATTGTTCTGTTTTGGTGTGTACTCCCCCAAAACGTTAGCTGTTGGTTTCTCCTAGCCCAGTGTTTCCTTAGCCTCTGGGTTGCCTGGCATGCATACAGAGTTACAGGAGAATGCCGAGTTACAACCTTGAGGTGAGCTTGATTATGACAGAATAAAAAGTATAAATCACCCAGCCAAATACAAAACTCACCATTATCACAAAATTGACTTTAAATACAAATGCTAGATTCAGTGGGCGTGGCCACTGCGTGGACCCGCCCTTGTGTACAGTCCTGAATCCATGTGTGAGACAGCTAAGCCACACATGTAGCACCATGCTATTCAAGCTATTCCTCAACGCTCACAGATCATATATTTTACCGGGCGTTATCCCAGCTTATCCTACAGGTTAACAGGTGTGTTATGACATAATCTTATAGGGGAATTTATTGCCTTATCCTACAGGTTGACTGTGTTCCCTCCTACTGCCATCCATGTCATATCTCCAGCCTCTCTCTCTCTCTCTCTCTCTCTCTCTCTCTCTATCTCACTCTCTCTCTCCACTAAGGCCTCCCACATCGGGTTCTGATGAACCTAACGGGAACCACATGCTGCCCTACTGGCTCTCCCGACAGATGGGACGATATCATATTATTATGACACAAATACACAGAGTAGGAGAGAGAGAGATAGAGGGAGAGAGAGGGAGACTTAGAGAGGGAGAGGGAGAGAGACAGAGAGACAGAGATATACAGTGATAAAGAGCGATTGACAGATAAAGGAAGCAAGAGCGGAGAAAACAAAGAGAGTATAAAAGAGGGATTAAAAAGGGACAAGGGGAAGGAAATATGGCGGCCTGCTGGTGTTTCCATAGCTCAGCGCTAAGCTGCGTTGCTTCTGAAGAAGTGATGAGAAGTGATGGTAGCAGCTGATCCAGTACCTCGCCCTGCACGCTGTCCTTGCTTGTACAAACCCACCAGCGGATCTATCTGAGCATCACTGGGCTGCGGGTGGCTTTCGCCAGCCAGCCAGAGGGACTTCTGGGTACCTTCTGGATGCCTCTGCACATGTGCAAAGACATCAATGCGCTCAATGCGCACACACATAGGCATGTGTACTATGTACACATGGAAACAGGCACATGGACACACACAACCCCACAAATTCACGCATGCATGCATATAGAGACACACACACACACACACACACATACACACACACACACACACACACGCACACACACATGGATGTACACATACAGTTCAAGCCATAGACGTTATGAAACACACCAATGGTCATAGAGATCTTCTTCTCATCTTTCCTACACACACACACACACACACACACACACACACACACACACAGACACACACCCAAACACACACACACACATGCAACCTCAAGATTAAACAAGGTTTAGGCTGCATGTGTGCGTATATGTGTGTGTGAGAAACCCCCTGGCACCCAACCAAGGGGGGGATGGACATGGTGTCGGGGGGGCCTGTAAAGGAGGTGAGAAGAGAATGTGTGTGTGTGGGGGGGGGGGTAAGGGGGTTAATTGTGCTCTTAAAGGAAGACTTCAAAGAGAAATGCGTCCCTCAGTGGGGCGGACGGGAACTATGAAGAGGAGGACAGAGGATCGCAGAGAAGGAGGTGAACAAACAGGGTCCAGGAGACGGAGGAGGAGAGGAGGAGGTCCGGAAGAGGAGAGGAGGAGGACGGGAGGAGGAGAGGAGGAGGTCAGGAGGAGGAGGACAAGAGGAGGTGCTATGAACTAAAAAAACATCAACTCTATTGTAGGTCACAGAATTGAGTAAAACAATGAAGATAGAGATGAATGGCAGGTATAAGTTATGTTCTCCATGGTCAAAGTTTCCATTTTTGGTAAAACAGCAATTGAGTCAATTTAATTTAGTGACAGAGCGGTCTGGAGTCTCGTCTTTGAGTTGGTCCAATATCGAGACAGCTACCTCTCTGAGCCTTGGTGCGTTACACAGCACAGCAAACGTAAAACACTTTTATCGTTTTAATCTACTTTACAGAATCAAATTAAACAAGCAATTTATATAGGGAAATATTTATTTATTGACAAAGACTGAACCAAAGAAAACTAGTTCATCAGGTATTTTTCTGAATAGAAAAGAAAACATTAAAACATTTCACAAGTGTTAAGCATGTCATATACACAATTAGCTTTTGAATTATTACATTATAATTATTGTCAAACATGACAATAATCATGTTTCTTACAAATCCAAAGTAGCTGTTCACTCATACTCACACACACACACACACACACACACACACACACACACACACACACACACACACACACACATAGACACAGACAAACACACATATTGTTGAATATGGTAAAATAATAAGCCTTTTATTTGTATCGATTAAAATGACCAAAAATATGCATTACCTACGGATACTTACTTGCTTTCGTCCGCAGATTAAGTAGGCGTGTGAGTGCTCTTAGACCCATGACACAGACCGGAAACCGAGGTGTCTATGTAACAACAGGCCTCATGTGTGACCCTGAGGCCTTCCCCCTAGTACGCGTCCGGCTTTAATTACAGTGATTCATTCCATTTTTATACAACAGACATCTCTCCCTGGGTGCGTGTCCTGGCAGCGGGACGGAAGACCTCTCTCTGTAAATAACGAGGCCTTTAATTACCGGAGCAGACACGCGCCACCGTCTGCCCGGTACAGTGTCGGAGGAAACCCTGATTGGAACGTCCTGCCGTCACGTTCCTCGCCGTCTCCCCTATCCTGGTTGGTGATGAAGTTATGATATAAATCGGGCAATCCGTATTACTGCAGATTGGTGTGGAGAACATTCATCTACATGTTCTTAGAGTAATGAAGGAACCCACCGGACTCTACGCACGTGTTTCTGATCAGCTTAATGAATGAGCGTTTATCTGGCCCTTGTTCTTTACTGAGCTGAACGACTTGAATGAGCTGTTTTTTCTTCTTCTCTCCCGTCTCAGTGCAAGCCTTTTCCGTCACCTGCTGGAGTTGTTTTGATGGCAGATGTATGGAGGATGGAGAGAGAGAGAGAGAGAGAGAGAGAGAGAGAGAGAGAGAGAGGTCTTGAGTTACTAACTAAACTCTGCAGAAGCGTATTCTAGTAATGGAGCATGGAGGCCTAGAGAGGAAGTAACACGTTTGAATGTGCTAAGTATTGTAATCATGTGTGTCTGCGGACACACACACAAGACGAGTTGTTTGAGTGTGCAAAATGTGCGAACAGTTTGTGTACATGTGCATGCGTGTATGTGTGCATGAGTCTGCATAATGTGTATCTGTGAATGTGTGTGTGTGTGTATCTGTGTGTGTGTGTAATTGTATATCTGTGAATGTGTGTGTAACATAACAGTGCATGTCTACGTATCTCTGCATGTGTGTAGTGTGTATCCGTGCATCTGTGTGTAAGGTTTATGTGTGTCTATTCTATACATATGTGTGTGTTTATTCTGGGCATTATGTGTGTGTGTCCATTCTATACGTGTGTGTGTGTGTCTATTCTCTGCATGTATGTGTATGTGTGTGCATGTATGTGTGTGTGTGTGTTTGTGTGTGTGTGTGTGTGTGCATGTATTTGTGTGTCTGTATCTGTGCATGTATGCGTGTGTCTGTATCTGTGCATGTGTGTGTGTGTGTGTGTCTGTATTTGTGCATGTATGTGTGTGTCTGTATCTGTGCATGTGTGCATAGTGTATATTTGTGTGGGGTTCGAGGACGAGCAGCAGTGTGAGTCATTCCCAGCCCCTGACGTGTGTCCTAGGAAGCAGCTTCAGACGCAGCTTCAGCCAACGATTCATCAGCAGCACTTCGCGGGCTCTCATGATGATGTCTGATAGCGTGGCTTCCTGGAACCGCTGGGGTCTCCTCACAGCTGGACGCTCTCAAGAAGAGGCTGCACTGCTTCATCCTCTCTGGGACAGTCTGAAGATAGTTCAGCCTAGTCATACTTAAACCAGCAGTTTAGATCATATCTACTGACTGTATCGCCCTTTGTTTGAATAAAATGCCATATGCCATTTTAAGTAGATGCTTTATTATGTCTATGATTAATCTCTCTCTCTCTCTCTCTCTCTCTCTCTCTCTCTCTCTCTCTCGCTCACACTTTGGCCTGATTGCATCAGCCATGACATATATTTTCACCTGCCCCATCTTTTTCTCATGCATAAAGACTACTCTGAAAGCTCATGCAAACCTTCATTGCCTTACAGCAATCAGAATGTCTGTCTGTCATTGTCCCGTAGGACAGAGCCTTGTCATTCATCCCTCATTATTACTGTATCAGGATGTCAGACAACAGCTCACACTCTGCACCCCTAAACCAGCAGGTCCCCCCCCCCCCACACCCTTACTTCTCCCCATCAAACATAGATGCTTGTATGAAGCCACTGCAGCTGTACCTCAGAACCCCCCTACCACCCCCCAGTACCCCAGTAAAAATAAATTAAAAATACTATTATTACTATTAGAAAATGTGTTCAACACCCCTCAAATGTCAGGTTGTCTCCTGCTGGCTTCCTGCTGGAGGCTGGACGTATGGACGGCCATCGCTGTGAGGTCGGACGTGCTGGGCTGATTTATAGGCTGCTTTGTAAGGATCATGATACGAAGAGGCTGCGGTCTGCTGGATCACCAGTAACGCACTCTGCCAGTGCCCTGTGCTACACTGGGTGATTCAATCTGCTGCAGTGATGATCTCCAGTGTGTGTGTCCTGACTCCTGATTTATCACTGGCAGAAGGGAGGCCTACAGGTCACACACACTCACATACACGCACGCACGCACGCACACAAGCACGCACGCACGCACGCACGCACGCACACACACCTACACACAGGGATCTCTGTAAAACTGGTTTAATAAAGAGTCATGGGGAGCAACATGTAGAGGGAAAATATGTGCAGGCCGGACTTAGAGATGAGCATGAGGTATTATGGGATAGTGTCTGTGTGTGTGTGTGTGTGTGTGTGTGTGTGTGTGTGTGTGTGTGTGTGTGTGTGTGTGTGTGTGTGTGTGTGTGTGTGTGTGTGTGTGTGTGTGCTTGGGTATTTATATATATATATATATATATAGAGAGAGAGAGAGAGAGAGAGAGATCTATGTATAGATATATATATATAGATATATTATGAACATCTTTACTGTACCGACAGCGATATGTTGTTTCACTTCTTATGACAAATGTACTTATTGTAACAAATGCACTTAGTGCACATAGAGTGACTGCTCTTCATTTTATATTCTAAAACCGGCTGAATCTCATGTGCCGTCCGGGATTAATAAAATACATCTGATCTTAGAACAGAGTTCACCATATTTCTATCTGCTGAAGTGTGTCAAAATTAGAAGGTGTGGAACAGGACACACTTGCCGCTCCCATATGATATAGTAAGTGATTGAACACCAGTTGCTGCTGATCAGATAATGATCAATGAGCTGATTTGGTCACCATCAAGAACACCAGCATTCTATAACGATCCAAACCTTTCACTGCTGGGTCCGCAGCGGTCATTCAGGCGTGTGTCAACATCCGTGACTGGCTCAGAAAACATCTGATACACTGATACAAGACCTCAGAGTACAAGACCTCACCATTCATTGCTGCTCATAAATCTGTAAAGGGTTATGAGGCAATCTCCCAATACTTTGAAACCCTGTCCAATGAGAGGAATTATTTACAAATTGGACACGATCAAGAGAACCGACAATCTGTGCAGGAGTGGGTGTGTCCCTCTGAAGGGTCATGGGCAGCATGGTCTTACAATGTTGTTCATTGTTGAAGTTCAACCAAACACTGCAATTTTCCACCAAAACGGTTTCAAGTGTTGGATAGGAGACATGGTTTGGCATTGTCTTGCAGTGACACAACTAGGATACAATTCATGAGCAAATAAATAGATTCCAGGCAATGCTCTCAATATTTGAAGTGTTGATGATTGCCACGTTGTTCAATGTCAAATCATATTTTTCTACTATTTTGATTCATGCATGTCAATTCATAATTGAATCTTAAGCTCAATAAGGACATAGATAGATACGATTGACTTATTTAAACTCTGTGCAGAAAACATGTGATTCCAGAATAGAGTGATGAGGAGGGGGATCATGCACTACCAACTGCATTTGAATTGTATTGATTATTATTTCGTATTGCATTCCCTCATCACATATTTCATTGGCCTTCAATAAACACGTCGTTGGACCTTCCATCTGCGTTCAGACTTTAATGAGCGTCATTTGAAGACTCCAGCGCAGCTGCAGAGGTCAGGCGTCCAGACAGGGAGCTGGATCAGAAGGGGATAAGAAGGTGCTGGATTTAGTAGCTGTTACAGAGCTAATGACGCGGATGCCAAAGAGCCTCCAACACGGGATTGGAAATAGAAGTCGCAAATTCCCAGAAAAGTATTTTTAAGTAAAGCAAAACTTTTCTTAAGAATAATTTGAATCTACCTGATGATGCATTTTGAATAACATGTTGATACCATAAAGAAGTGTTTTTCTTTAATTTTGTAAAATGTATTTTATTCAAAACAGTGAAACAATATACCTTTTCTTAGATATATGTGAAATAGATCCTCTATATATATGCTTGAAATTTCAGCGCACTATACTACTGTATATCCCCCTTTCAGCATTTTTGAGGTATGCATGATGCAAATGAGCATGTGTGTGCGTGCCAGGCTTTTGGGTGTTTGGGTGTGTGTGTATGTATGTGTGTATGTGTGTGTGTACAGATGGATCTCACGTGGTGGATCCCAATGTGCTGCACATATCGTCGATGATAATTAAACACCCAGAATTCAACTGACACCCGCCAATCTGTCTGCTGATTGGCTGGACCCTTGAAATGCGTCCGCTTTGCCCATGAAAACAGGGTTCTTTGTTTTTTGAGGAAGAAAGAGTTCCTTCTGCGCCACACGACCGCTTGTCCATTTGTTCATATTTGCTACATTTGACATGAATCATCTCGTCAGGAACATGTGGGCCATCCCGAACTTCAAAGCTCTATGTGTGTGTGTGTGTGTGTGTGTGCGTGTGTGTGTGTGTGTGTTTGTGTGTGTGTGTGTGTGTATGTGTGTGTGTACATGTGTGTGTATCTGTGTGTGTGTGTGGGTCGCTGCCTGCATATGAGTGATTTGGCTCCGACCAGCACATTCCTCCAGACAGGAAAGTGGCATTGCTCTTATTAGGAGCGTCGAAGACAGAGGACCAAAGGAGAAGAATATGGTCATGATGGAGAGGGAGGAGAAAGAGTTTCAATGTTTTATTCGGTCGCTGCTTTGCACATGACTGGCTGCACCAATGAGGACATCTTCTTGATATTCTTAGCCAGCAGAAGCTTTTATCCGAAACCACTTAGACTGAAGTCAGCGATGTCATTCATGAGCAGGCAGGGTTGTCAAACTCTCAAACGTGTCCAGAGCCCCACTTGGGCTCAACTAAATTGCATTTTGGGTCACGGGGGAGAGTGCTGGCTTACAAACTAAAAAAATTTGATCAGACATTTTTGTTTGTGTAAAAAAACACAATATAGGTATGAAAACCTGATTATAGTACAGTTTAAAAAGTATACGAGACTATCGAGGGAACAACGTTTTATTCAAAATTACATGTGGGGACACAGATGTAAGTTAGGGTAACAAGTTTTGTCGGACAGAGGAATCACTGAAGTAGTGGTTAGCCATCTTTCTCAAAGATGCCAACAGGTAGATAACAGACTTCAATCCCAGACATGGAAAGAAAAGCCTTGATCCACGATTCATCTCGGGACCAGAAAAAGATAATTTCAGTGTTGATCGTGGGACGCGACCACATACTCAGAAACCTTGGAGAAGCAGGAATTGGTGAACCTTACGTTAAATAGTTTCTGTGCATTGTCCGGTCATGATCGGCCTCCACAACGTATATTAATAGAGACACGTTTTGCGTGCTGATTCCCTAATTATCACATAATCCTTCACCCCATTGTGGTGGAGAATACAGTAGACTTTGGAAGAGGAGCGAGAAGTTGATCCTGAAGTATGCACTTGTCTATCACTGCTTCCACATGGGTTGCCTTGGCAGTAGCAAACACACATCAGACAGTGGGAGGGCCACTGGATACTGCGCCAGTTGAGCTGGTCCCCATATGACGAGTCCTTTGAATGTCAGGCAGACATGTCTGGAGCTTCTCTTCGTCCAGTCATTTTATGGTCATTCATAGCAAAAACAAACTGCCATCGTTGGGACGCTGGTGAGTGAGGAATTCTGTATTAGATCTTAGCATACAAATAATTTTTACTGAGTTGGATACAAACTGATTCTGCTGAGGGGCAATCGCTGAGGAGTGATTGAAACCATTTCTTCAACTGTAGTTGCCTGCGGGCAGTCCATTTGTGAATGAATACAGCTACATTTTACTGCATCAGGAGGGACATTCTTCACACATTAAAGGTGCTCTAGATAAGATTTAAGAGCTAATATTTGAGTGTAATTTGCTAAGAAATTCCACAGCCAGCCGTCAACTATTAGTTATTGTGATGCTCTGTGAGAATATCTGTTTCTAGATGACATCTGTTCCTCTGTATGAGATCATTTAGATTTTAGACTGCTCCCCGCTCATTACTGAAGAATCAGGATATCACATCAATTCTTTCGAGTTGCTTCTATGTAAAAACTCTCTCTCTCCCGCTCTTTTCAGTTGTCTCCAAATACAACTCTCAAATCTTACCTACTACTCCTTTAAGGGTAGGTTTGGGATTTTTGTTCACTGGCGCTTAGTGTAAGTCAACAAAGGGCAAAATGGGGTCTCACAGGATAATTTATTTTTCACTCTGCTCGGCGGTCCGTATACTGCCCTTAAAAATAAATGGGTAACTGCATACTATAAGACCGGTTACGTCTTCATATATTTCCAGGGATAGCAGAGTAAAACAGAAGTGTACGTATAGCATAACCAAATAACAAAATCAAACACCAACATCTAACGCATACGGGAGCGATAGCTAATGTACTGCTAGCTAAATCTAACACTTTAACATCTGACGCTTTACATCTAAGTGCTGACACGATAGCACACTAAGATCAGACTGGAAACCCCTCGGATGAAGGAGGACACATCAGAGGAGCCACTTCTCCACGAAGAGGAGGAGGAGGAGGACTAGGAGGAGCAGGAGGAGGAGGGGGGTACACACTGGAGTCATCCACCGCGAGACCAGGGGAAGCCCCATTCCTGGCCGTCCTCATTAGCAGCAGTGTCGGATGGGAGTGTTTGTGTGTCTGCTTTCATGTGACGCCTGGCCTAATGTCTAATGGCCCTTTCATTACAGGAGAGTCTAAACAGGAGAGAACACTGGCATGTAGACATGGGATTAGCCATGGCGTACCGTTGTTTGTTGTGGTTGCGGGAGGAACGGAGCTTGTGTGTTTATGTGTTTGTCTGTGTGAGTGTGTAAGTGCGTGTGTGTGTGTGTGTCTTGGTTATTGTGTGTATGTGTGTTTGTGTGTGCTTTTTGTGTGTATGTGTGTGTTTGTGTGTTTGTGTGTGTGTGTGTATGTGTGTGTGTGTGTGTGTGTGTATGTGTGTGTGTGTGTGTGTGTGTGTGTGCATGAGTGCATGTCTGTATGTGTTACTGTGGATGTGTGTTTCTGTGTATGTGTGTGTGTTTGTGTTTGTGTGTGTGTCTTGTTCAATGATGATATCTGAGAGCTCAGTTAGCAATAATCAAGTAAGTATTCAAGTGTTCATGTTTACCTTCACAGACCAAATAACGCAGACAGTCACAAACCATCCTAAATTACGGTAGATTTCTCCTCACTGCTGTCAAACAGCTAAACCATCTGAGCATTACCTCTAAATGAGCAGGGAGAGAATGTATAGTCACAGTATGGTTTGTTACTACATTGGGAGCATAACACCGGAAGTGTGGCATTATGCATACTGTGTGCTAAATATTTCCGTTATAATTAGGCTAATGGACTACATGCAACTCGTTCAGTTGAGTCGGTACAATAATCAGCCCAAAGTTATTGTAATAGGCAGAAAACGTTTCTTACTTAATAAATCTTGCCTATTCAAGAGGGTATAACAGTTTGAAAGCGTGACTAAAACAGCTTGCTTTGTTACAAAAGCATAATAGTGTAAACATACACAACTCAATTAATCTTAATATGGAATCAATCACAACATGCAGCGATACAGAAATAGAATTACAATTCAAAGCACATTTGTTCCGTCTCCTGAGACTGGATCTTTCTTTTCTATTCATTCCTGTGTGGAGTGAAGCTCAAGCTGTTCAAAGCGGTTTCAAGGTCACTTTTCATCCTCGTTTTTGTGTCCACAGGTACCAACCATGTCATGTTCATTCTCTCTGATATGATTCCCTGTGAACTCTACATGCTTTGGTCTGCTGGCATGTCTAGACAGGATACCGTTTGTCTTCTCTCAGAACAGCTTTAAGCTTCCAGACTATTGTCTGCCTGGCGTACCTGTGCAGGGCCGTGGACTCAACCACATCAGATGGCTTTGTCTCTCTGATGGCGCTGGCTGCCTGCGTCGCTCTTTTCTCACCTGACGGAACAGTGTTGTGTTGACACTGACAGTGTTGACGGTGTGGACCCAGTGCCCGACCTAACTGTGTGACGCAAAATAAAGAAAAAGAAGCAATTCATGTTTGGATCCAATTGTTGTTGTTTTTTGGTCGTCAGTCTATACTTTTTGTCTTCTACAGTGCTCACCTGCTAATAGCCGTTAACACTCGGAGCCACAGGTGTGTAGAGCCTTCGGTCAGTAAACGGTGAATTTTGGCCCGGCTTTGAACCGGACACCTGAAATCCACCCCAGCACGCTGCAGAAGGCAGAGATCTGGTTCTGCCTACAGCCCTGCTAATGAATGAGAGATGAGGCTTAGAGGTGTGTGTGTTTGTGTGTGTTTGTGTGTGTATATACATGTGTGTGCGTGTGTCTATGCATTTGCGTGTTTGTGTGGGTCCGTATGTGCCTGTGAGCTTGTGCGTGTGTGTGTGCTTGCGTGTGTGTGTATTTTCTGTGTGTGTGTCTGTGTACGTGTTTGTGTGTGTGTGTGTGTGTGTGTGTGTGTGTGTGTGTGTGTGTGTGTGTGTGTGTGCATGGAGAGGGCCGGCAGTAACATTACACTAAGGTAACACTACCGAGGCATTGATAGAAGTTCCCCTCGTCTCACTCTTTACATTGACCTCCGACCCCTCTGAACCTCCGCAGGGCGTGTGCCTGCGGTCGCTCTGCGGTCAGACGGCTGTGGGCGTGCATGGAGGCGTGCATGAGTCAGCCGCCCCAAGGGCTTAGTCTTGCGAAGCTTGGAAGTTGAGTTCTCTTTTTTTTTGTACACATGAAACAACCTACTTCAGTAGGCTGTTCATAGTAAAGGATGCTGTTAACACCGTTCAAATCTGGAAGTGTTTAAGCTAACAACACACAACTGGCTTCCATTTTTCCCACTTTTTTTCCCAACATCGCGTCATAATGGCTCCTTGTGACCAGTCCCCAAAGGTGTGCGGAAGTCCTCACAAGATGGCCACCATGCACAAGGCGTACTTAAGTCCTAACAATATGGTCAGCACCCACAAGGAGAACTGAAGCCCTCTCAAGATGGCCATCACACACAATGAGTTCTGAAGTCCTCATAAATAGCCAATCCCATCAATGTGTGTTCTAGTCCCCATGATGTGTTTTGAAGTCCTCACAAGACAATGTAGTTGTGAGTCCTTTGAGTACTCAGAACTGGCTCAAAGAGTTAAATTCTATTTCAGGCTAAAACATTCTCATGTTAGCATTTCTGTTGATTAATTGTGTGTCGGAAATTGGATTAAATGACTACTGAGCATAGATGTATCTGACACAAAGTAGATTATTAATTCAAAACATGAAATACTAGAAAGCACTGTGACTCATCAACAAATTGTCATGTTGATGTAAACACATTGAGAGAACATGACTGGCACATGTCCCGCCCTCTAATGCTCCTGGGTCTGATTGGTTCTGGCATGTGACTCCCTTTAATGATGCCCTTTGATTGGTTACAGGCCTTCACTTCTTTTAACTTCCCGCCCGGAGAAATAAACAAGCAGAGCATGATCATCAATCATCCAACACAACTCTCTCTCTCTCTCTCTCTCTCTCTCTCTCTCTCTCTCTCTCTCTCTCTCTCTCTCTCTCTCTCTCTCTCTCTCTCTCTCTCTCTCTCTCCCTCTCTCTCTCTCTGCTTTAATACTGGGTGGTGTCAGACTGTGGTTATGTAAAACTGTGCTGCAGAATTCTTAAGTTCATGGTTCAGTAAGTTAAATGTTGAACAACAGAGTGAAGATCCACTCAGAGGCAGCTGGTGACCACAGCAGATCAGACCTCACAAGCTTAAATAATTCTCAAATCCTTGACCATATTGAGAATATATTTTGTCTACATAATCACCTCTGGCAATCCTAGTGACTCTATAATTTTTTAAGAGTAGATACATAATTTTAGTAACGATTTAACTTTAAACTATCAGGTTACACCATCTGTTATAATATATAAATATAAACAATAATTATTATAATATAAATAATAATAATAATGATATAAATGCAAATGTAAAAATTAGGTTTTCAATTAATTCAGTTAGGATGTAGCATTTAGCATGTAGTACTACTCTCTCTCTCTCTCTCTCTCTCTCTCTCTCTCTCTCTCTCTCTCTCTCTCTCTCTCTCTCTCTCTCTCTCTCTCTCTGCTTTAATACTGGGTGGTGTCAGACTGTGGTTATGTCAAACTGTGCTGCAGAATTCTTAAGTTCATGGTTCAATAAGTTAAATGTTGAACAACAGAGTGAAGATCCACTCAGAGGCAGCTGGTGGTGTTAAAGACCACAGCAGACCGGACCTCACAAGCTTAAATAGTTCTCAAATCCTTGACCATATTGAGAATATATTTTGTCTACATAATCACCTCTGGCAATCCTGGTGACTCTATAATTTTTTAAGAGTAGATATATAATTTTAGTAACGATTTAACTTTAAACTATCAGGTTACACCATCTGTTAATAATATATAAATGAAAACAATAATTATAATAATATAAATAATAATAATAATAATAATATAAATGCAAATGTTAAAATTAGGTTTTCAATTAATTCAGTTGGGATGTAGCATTTAGCATGTAGTACGTACTCTCTCTCTCTCTCTCTCTCTCTCTCTCTCTCTCTCTCTCTCTCTCTCTCTCTCTCATTATCTCTCTCTTTCTCTCGGCTCCCTATTCCCTCCTTTCCTCGCTCTTTTTTAATTTTCTGAAATGGACTGATTGAAAAACGTAAATAATTCATCCAGCGTCCGGTGAGCTTTCTCTGCAACCAGAACTAATCAGGCAATGCATTATTCAGCCAGAATCAACACTCTGCTCCGCCCATCAATATTTCAGTCCAGGCCAACCACCTCTTCTCACCTGGGAACCTGCTGACCAATCCCCATGAGGCGGCTATTGAGACCGTTCTGTGAATGGACGCATTTAAGTTATTTATATAGGTTGCATGCATGCAAGGATGTGTTGAACAATACCCACCAATTATATATAATTATCAAAAACAACCTTTCGTTTGAATGAACATTGTTGGGCGGGCCACTTCAAGGCAAACTGTTAAAAAGTGTTTATGTGTACATTTCCCTTCCATTTCAAGATTAGGATATTTTCATATATTTCACCAACAAGGAAATCATGTTTCTAAAACATATGCGATGTATCGATCCAATATGTGATTTGGTAACCTGTTTTATCGAAAGTTTCCTAGAGGACCGTGATTGCATCGATTTGAACAGTGGGAATTGAACTCCAAAGCCTGGGCAGGATGACGAAATAGTCTGGCAGTTGAGGCAGACTTACCAACACAAAGAAGCACTGATCTTCAAAGCGGGTCTAAATATAACCTCGAAAGAGAGTAATTATTTAATCATTGTCGGTTTATCGAAAGCAGGTAATTAAATAGACATTCAACGCGCTTCCTATATCTGTTTATTTCAGTGTTTGACGAGTTGTTTTCTGTTTTATTGTGATTGTTGTTGTTTTCCGAGAGGTTATCACTTGATAGCCTCCAGTGTACGGCTCTATCTGTGAGGCAGATGCCAGAGAATGGATCTGTCTCACAGATGGGTCGTCAACTGTACTAAAGGCCCTTTCTTTCGAAGTTATGATGAGTTTTATGCTGTCAATTTTGCATAGCCTGCCAATAAACTATTTTGAGTTTTTTAATGTCCTCTTAAATATATTTTTTATCTCTCTCTCACTGGGGTTGACAATCTTTATGATAATTCAAAACACGGCCGCCAGGATACGTACATTTAAATCATACGTTTTGCTCTTTTGTCGATTCAAATCATAGGGTCGCTTGTGTGGTTGAATCCCCTTCCAGCTTTACATTCAACAGCTCTGGGAACAGGAATGAATCACCTGTGAACCAGGACAATCGTCTGCTATCTGTTAAATGCATTAGCGGGTTTTGCAATACGTTGGCTTGTCATAATAGACGCGTCGGCTATTTCTGTTTGCTGCCCGCTTTGAGGATCAGCATGTGCAGATTGCAAATGCTGCAATTTGTGACTCGCGTAACATCTTTAAATCAAAGCATACGTTGCTTTGTTCCTCAATTACCCTTGTGTGTTTTCAGACCATATTTGTTTATCCGTCGTTTTATTCTTCCTCAGAGGACCTGGCAAGCGTTCTGAGGCTGCTGGCAGGGACTTTGGTTTACTTTTGTTGCTCTTATTACCGCTTTTAAACACCACGCTCTCCGTGTTTGGATGTTGTCTCAGACGGGGTTTGATGAAGTAACATCGAGGTTACAGAGTGTTCGCGGCTGGACTTTGTGTGTAGAATGGAGTGACTCAAAACGGCGAGCCAATCACGTGTCAGCACGGGTCAAGAGAGTACTACACATAAAGAATTACAAATGTTGTAATTACAAAATATACAGTAGTAATATATTGTCAGTGTTATTTTTGAAATACTTTTTGGACTTTCTTACTTTATCATTTCATGAGTTTACATTTATTCTTTAACTGAAATATTATGGAAAATTTCAACAGTACATCCAGCGTATATTCTCGACCTCTGTGCCTCTCTGACGACAATGTGAGCGTCTATAACGTCTAGCGTCCCCTTGACTGTAACTGCAGCGGAAGATCTGCCGATAAGGCCAACATAAGTTGCCTTATCGTAAGTCCTCCTTGTTGTCCATAAGTGTTGTAATGTGTCTGTAATTACACTTTGAAGGCCATAATGTGTTTAAAGCCATTGGCTGAACCGCAATGAAACAATTAGAATCAAGGAGCCAAACTGCCAGTCCCTAATGGAGCCGTGCTTCCAGGCATGAGCGATCAGGACTTCTCCAAGGCATGACTAACCGAACCAGAAGGAGATCAACACCCACTTCAATGCCTCTCTTTGTAGACAAATGTTTGTACTTTGCACTGGTTTACCGCTAGAGTTAGCATGGAAAGCGACATTATAGGCACTTTATTTCTTCTTCTCGTTAGTAGTCAATTTAGCCTCTGATTGCAGGCGGAGTAGGGGATGCAGATGATCAGCACACGCAGCCTGTGTCTAGAAACGTTATAGAGGGTTGACTAGAGACATGGCGTTGTGACTCTAACTTCTCACTATATACTACGACTCTAACTCTTTTTTTGGTTCCTGTTCATTATTTCATCCATGTTGAACTTCATTCAGGTGTTTTAGTAGTCAAATCAAACCAAAGGTATCTGATTGATATTCCTGTCAGAAGAGGGAATCCCCGCCAGTGTTCCGGAGAAGTTGTGTTCGGAGGCGGGGCGGGGGCGATTCGGGTAGGGGGGAGGATTGAGTTGATGCATCAAAACATCGAACAAATAGTTTTCTGGAGCGACAAAACATTTCTCCGTTGCAGGCAAAAGAGTGAACATCTGCCTTGATTTAGCAGCGCTGCTCACACACACACACCACACGAGGCCCAGGAATACATCAATGATTAATCAATCAGTTCTAATTTATTACAAAGGAACCAAAAAACAAGTGATCACCCGTTTTTTTTATATGCAAATTATGTTGAGTGGTATTTGATGGATGTATGTGTGTGTTTCAAAAGAGGTGTGTGTGTCTGTGTCTGTGTTTGTGTGTGTGTGTTTGTGTGTGTGTGTGTGCGTGTGTTGTCATTCTACACCCCTGACTTTAAGCCACACTTCAACTGGCCAGATGTTCTAACTCTCTCAACCATTTTTATTTGGCCCTCTCTCTCTCTCTCTCTCTCTCTCTCTCTCTCTCTCTCTCTCTCTCTCTCTCTCTCTCTATCTCTCTCTCTATACTACTCTATGCAGTTCTCTATGCTGCTCTCTACTCTATGTTATTCTACCCCACTCTATTCTACTCTCATCTAAATGGCTATGTTTCCATTAGGCTGTAAAATGTCATTAATACGATAATTGTGATTGGATAATGTCCTAAGTTTCATGTTTTTCTACCACTCAACACTCGCTCTTAAACGGACACTAACAACCTGAGCCTTGGTAGCTGTTTCCATGACTATGGTTCCACGGTCGTCACGTGAGGTGATCAGGGGGAGTGTTTTCCCTGGCTAACTTGTTCCATGATCAACAATAGAGGGTTAATAATCACAAACAATGTGCTCATCCAAACCTCCGCGTTACCGAACTGCGAGTTTTGTGCTCCGCTACAGCGTTGGCTGAACTCTGTGTTCTTGTTTGCGACTTAGCGCCTAATAGTGGGAGTAATACGATAGGAACCCCTAGCAAAGGAACCCTTCCTGTTTCCACTTATCAATACCATTTCCTGTTTCACCCTTTTGAATACATGCGCCCAGAAGCATGAGAGAATCTGTCACTGTCACTACCGCATCTGATGTTCGGTTTAGAGAAATGTCTCTCTTTTCACACGTTGCCATGAATGCTTGAGGCATACACTCAGTCCAATATTTGATCTAATCCATCATGAAGACAACATCCATCACCCTAGCAAATATAGTTTGAAGAATGTGTTATTTTGCCATTCATGCTTCAGAAATATACAAACACACACCTATGCACACACACATGCACACCTACACACGCAGATACACACACACCACACATACACACAGACACACACACACACACACACACACACACACACAAACAGACACACACACACACACACACACACACACACACACACACACACACACAACTACACACACAGTGTTCAGTTCCTTGAATCCAACCACCACCGCCACCAGTCAAGAAGGACTGCCACCCCTCCCTGAACAGAACTAAACCACAAACATAAATCTGTAGCGTTTGCTAAACAAGCAAGCGACATGGTCGACCATAGCCTCCTCTTCCTCCTGTTCTCACCACACGTCAGGTTGGGACCTTCCAGCCTATAGCAAGCGGCACTATCCCCTGCTTACTTTACTGTAAGAAACCCCATGAACCTCTTAACGACGGTGTCCTGTGTACGGGAACGGGGAGGGGGGGGGAGGGGCATAATTCTTCAATTCTGTGTTATGTTTATATTTAGAGTTGAAAAGCTGTCCGCAAACCTTCTCCGGTTACTCCTCCCGAGCTCTGTTTGAGACAGTGTTCCAGAGACAGGAGAGGTAAATCCGACCTATCGACACATCGTCATCGATCGTCTCTTCTCAGCACACAATCGAATCAGCTAAATGGAAAACAAAGCCAAGCACCGTGCGTCACCTGGTGATGGATAAACAGCTGGAGGAGGAGAGGATAAGAAAGAGAGGAGGAGAAACAGAAGAGGAGAAAAGGAAAGAGAGAGGCTCGGACTCGAGGGAGATGGGAGAGTGTTCCTCGGAATCCACAGAGATAGAGAGCGGACAGGAGGAACTTAGGGAGAGATAGAGAGTCATATGGAGAGATAGAGAGTAGAGATACCTAGGGAGAGAGATGAGAGACCTAGGGAGAGATAGGGGACATGGAGAAATAGAGAGAAGCGATACCTAGGGAGAGATAGAGAGACATGGAGAAATAAAGAGAAGCGATACATAGGGAGAGATAGAGAGACATGGAGAAATAGAGAGAAGCGATACCTAGGGAGAGAGATGAGAGAGGAGATGAGACCTAGGGAGAGATAGAGAGAGATGAGGAGGGATCTAGGAAGGAAGGATAAAGAGAGGAGAGACCTAGTGAGACATAGAGAGAGGAGAGACATATAGGAAGGGATAGAGAGAGGAAAGGAGGGATCTAGGAAGAGATAAAGAGAGGAGAGATAGAGTGAGGAGAGACCTAGGGAGAGATAATGAGAGGAGAGATAGCAGAGAACATTGGGGGGAGAGCAGGCAGCCGTGGAGATATGGCTACTCAGGCTCGTCTGGAAGTAGTCTGATAATGCGAATAGGAAATGAAACAACAACCAAACCAGACAAAAGCTACATTCTTGAGAGGTGAAATGCAGAAACAACACCACGCGTGTGGGGTCATAAATGTGCTCTTCCTTCACCCTCTGAAAAAAAACAGGAATATTTGTCTCAGTGTTAAACAACCACCCAGGTTGGTGTTCAAAAAATATCTGTAGCCAGATAGTATCTGTCATAACCGCAGGCAGGATAAGCCGTTGGTGCCAATCTGCTGCTGCTAAAGTGTGTTTATATGCCTCTGTCCGGTGGAATTTTTTGCCTCTTGTCGCTCAAGAAACTGAGAATTAATGGTAAGGAAAAAATATTAGCTTTTGAAAAATGGAAGTTAACTTCAATATCTATAGTTAATTTGGAAAACATTGAATAACAGACCAAATATTTATCCCATACTTCTTGACTCCCATCAGATAAACAACCTTTCAAACACTTTTCAAATGGAGCCACGGACACACCATTAGGAGGGGATAGATAAAGGCAGACTTTTACAAGCATTATTTCCTCCTCCCTGACCGGCTGGCCTCAGCTGGCAGCAGGGATCCACTTTGAGGCGATCTGGTGAAGTTTGGTTTGGGGAGGAGGAGGAGGAGGAGGAGGAGGAGGAGGAGGGGACAAAAGACAGGGGAATGGGAGGGAGGGAGGGAGGGAGGGAAGGAGGGAGGGAGGGAGGGAAGGAGGGAGGGAGGGAGGGTGTGGCTGTCGCCCTCCCCCTTCCCAAACCCCCACTACCCTCCTACACACACGCACACACATGCACACACACACACACCCACATAGACAGACACATGACACACACGCACACACACACACACACACACACACACACACACACATACGACACACATGCACATACACACACATGCACATATACACACGACACACATGCACCTACACACACACACACACACACACACACACACACACACACACACACACACACACACACACACAAACACACCCGCAGCCCCTTCAAAGCTTCAAGTGGTTTTCATAGACGTCCAATTACACTAAGAGATGACATCTGTGGGCCTGCATGCAGATAAATAAGGTGAGAAGGGAGACAGCACTAACTCACCTCGGACACACTGCAGATAGCACCACTGACAGAGAGGGGCAGGCAGGGCGAGAGACAGGTAGAGAGAGAGAGAGAGAGAGAGAGAGAGAGAGAGAGAGCGAGAGAGAGAGAGAGAGGGAGAGAGAGAGAGAGAGAGAGAGAGAGAGAGAGAGAGAGAGAGAGAGAGAGAGAGAGAGAGGGAGGGGGTAAAAGGAGAGGGAGCCACACACCGGAGTAAAGAAGAGAGGCAGCACACGGCTGCAGAGCTCAGTCCGAAAGGCAGAGCCAGAGGAGAGATATATACATAGAGAGAGAGAGAGAGAGAGAGAGAGAGAGAGAGACAGATAGAGAGACCTAAAGAGGAGACACACAGAGAGGAGAGAGAGAAGGCTCAGCTCACTGGCCGTTGCACACCGACACAGAGAGAGAGAGAGAGAAAGACGAGAGCACTGAGGCTCAGTTACACTCTAGTAACTTCAAACCGGCTCCGACAATCAAAAGGAGGGGAAAAAAGAAAAGAAAGAAAGAAAGAAAGAAAGAAAGAAAGAAGGAAAGTCTGGATTGTATGAGTGCTTTTGTTTCCCGGCTGCTCTGAGGATTTCTCTCTCTGGACATTGATTAGAAACAGCATTAGTTCATGTGGCTCCTTCTCTGTGTTTATTTGCTCATCCCGTGATCCTCGGCTCCTCGTATCTCTTCAGGACTTGTCCTTCTGCGGCCCCGTCTCCCCGCGCCCGCTCCAGCAGTCCTCAGCGCGGATTATTCTTTCAGACCTTGTCTTCTTCTTTGAGATCGCTCTGTATTTTTTCGGGGCCCGTTTATCTGCAAGATTTGTGATGGGGGGCTGCATAAGAGATTGAAAGAAGCCAAGCTCTGATAAAAAGCCTGAGTTTAAACTTTAAAAAGAAGGAGCATGTGTGTGTAATTGTGTGTGTGTGTGTGTTTGGTTGTGTGTGAGTGATTGTGTGTGGTTCTGAGAACCGAGTGTGGGAGTGAGGGGCAGCAAGGCGCGAAAAAAAGCGCGTCTGTCTGGGAGGAGGAGGAGGAGGAGGAGGAGGAGGAGGCGAGGGAGGTGGGTCTGCCAGACAAGACCCCCACTCCTGGCGGTTCCCCCCTGGTTTTCCTTTTTTCACGAGGGTGATCTGAGTTATGGATGTTGACACATTCCTGTGGTTCTGCTGAGGGGTAAACTACACTGGGAACTACACACGCAACCTCAGGGCTTTACCAGCAACACCACCACCACCACCGCCGCCACCACCAGCCCCACGACCAGCGCCACCACCACCACCATCATCACCAGGAACCAAGCCCCCGAGACCTCCCCACAACCAGCCGACCAGCCAACCAGTCCGTAAATGTTTTTTTCTTTCATCGGTCCGCCAGTGCTGTCGTTGTCAAGACACTACGATCCTCTTCCTCGTCCTCACCCGTCCCTAAGACGTCACTAACTGCCATCAAAGCGCGACTGCGCTGGTTCCCATAGAAACCATTTTTTCCCGGTCCTTCCTTGCGTTTCATTTGAACCCCCTTGCAGGTGAACCCCCCCGCCCTCAGGAGCCACGAAAACAACAGGGGGTCTCGGTTGCCACGGGCGGCAGGGGAGGGGATCCGTCTCTCTCTCTCCCCCATTCCTCCCCCCTGCCCCCCCCGCTCAGCATGCCCCAGCCCCCGAGCGTCTCCAGCGCGCCGCCAGCTCCTCTACCATGCGTAGATGGACAGTGACACAGGGTGCACCGACCGCCTGGTCCTGCTCCGCCCCCTCCCCCACCTCCCCCTCCGTCCCTTGCCTCCGCCGCGGACCCCCCTCGTCCCTGCTCTCCGTGGCCTTCCTCCTGCTCCTCCTGCTGCTGCTGCTGGGACCCTCGCCCTCCTCGCCGCTCTCCCTCCCCCCCCGCTCCTCGTCATCCTCGTCGCCCTCGTCTTCGTCGCGGGCGTCCTCGCCACCGCTGGCGTCGGACTCCAAACGGGACCGCGACGCTCCCAGAGGCTCCCGGCGGCGCTCCTCCGGCCCTCCACCGCCGCCCCCGGTCTCCTCCTCCACCGCCCCTTCCTCCCCGCTGCCCTGGCCGCCCGCGTCCCCCGGCCGCTCGCTGAGGGGGGCGGCCCACCTGTCGTCGGCGCCCTCGCTGGCGTCCTCGTCCTCCTCGTCCACGGTGGTGGGCCGCCACCCGCGCAGCAGCTACAACCACCTGCAGGGCGACGTGCGGCGCAGGAAGCTCTTCTCCTACCAGAAGTTCTTCCTGCGCATCGACAAGAAGGGGAAGGTCAACGGCACCAAGAGCGACGACGACCCCTACAGTAAGTCAGCTCCCCTCTTGATGTCTATGTGTTTGTGTGTGTGTGTGTGTGTGTGTGTGTGTGTGTGTGTGTGTGTGTGTGTGTGTGTGTGTGTGTGTGTGTGTGTGATGGAGTACCTCAGGTACGAGGTGCTGTTTGTGTTGGGAGAGCGCTGTGTGTGTAAAGCGTGTTAAAGACTGAACTGAACTTTTGAAGCAAATGGTCTCATCTGGGAGCCAAATAATTCCGATCACTTATTTTTTCCCGCTAACTCCGAAGCTAATAATACCCCGTGAGAAAACGTGAGAAAAGAGAAGGAGGGAACTTGGCCTTAAAATATTTTTGGTTCTATGTAATGTTTTTTATTAACAGATTTATGTGGTATTAATAGTAGCGGGACGGCAAGCTTAGATACGTCACCATTTCCTACCCTGTTGTGAGGTTCGGAAAAAGTATTTGTTTTTCATTTCCCGTATAAACGGTGGTAAAAATGGTCAGCTTTTCTGTTAGCTAGCAGGTGACTTGGCAGGTGGTGGAAGCAAAGAATGTGGATTTGAACCACACCGATGTATCTGGCAACTCCAGAGCCAGAGAGCCCAAGAGCCAGAAAGTCAGAGTGAGGGAGAAGAGAGGGATGAGAGATAAAAAGAGAGAGAACATCCAAAATACCAAAAAATACACACAGAGGAGAGAGGGAAAGATGTGCAAAGGCGAGGCGAAATAGAAAGGGGAAGAGGAGGAGGGGAGAGGGAAGGACATGGTGAGAGAGAGAGAGGGACAGTCATCTACTGGAATAAATTAGAAATTGCCCTGGAGAAAGTTTTCCCCTTTAAAAAAAAAGCTACAAAACCCGAAACAAAGTGAAACACAAGCATGGCTGAAGCCTTTGGGAGAAGGTCCAGTACGCTCCATTGTAGTGCAGCTGTCCTGCCATATGCTAGGCATGTGGTGGTGGTGGCATATGGTAAATATGAGGTTAAACAGCAACCCATGACCACCTTTATTAACTTACATTTGTATATCCGCTCCGATATTTGTGTATATGTCTAGGGAAATGGGATTTTTTCGGTTCGTAGATGAGACGATTATATGTAAAGATGGAAAGAAAATCTGCAGCACTCATACACCTGTCAGCTGCTCAACGCGACTTCTATTCAAACCATATACCCGGCATGAGGAGGTCGGATATTTGATAGACATCGATCAAACGGACATCTGTAACAAATTCTTCCTAACTTATATATATGTTGTGTCAACTACCATAACAGCTATGAAAACCATGTTTATACATTTCTTCCCAGCTCACCCTTTATGTAAAGTCCCACTGTTATTTAAAATAGTTACGCAAGTGCATAATAAATGTAGAAGTGCATAAGTAGAACCAGCAGTGCCATCCGTCTCTTCTAGACAGTAGACGGGAAAATAACACTTTCACACCCAGCCTTTCTGTGTTAACGTCCCTGATTCCTCCCACGGTGAAGGGCCTACAACATAATCCATGAGGCCCCCCGTTTGTTTCAAAATGTGATCTTTCTTACTAAGCTATGTATCACACCTACCTGCACATATACATGCACGTGTCCAGTCCAGCAGCGTGGCTCCAAAAGCTATTCTGCTGCACACAAAACACACATGTTCTCAGACACACACACACACACACACACACGCACACACACACACACATACACAAACACAAACACCAACACGCATGTTCTGACACACACACACACACACGCACACACACACGCACCCACGCCCACACACACACTCACAAATACACACACTCACCCAGACACACACACACACACACACACACACACACACACACACACACACACACACACACACACACACACACACACACACCCACACACACACACAGCCCTTAGCAGAGAGGCCAGCATGTCTTGCACATGGCCTCCATATGGCAAAGCCCACTTTTATTAGGGCCAGGACCAATGTATGTGTATGGTGTAGTGTGTGCACGTGTGTGTGTGTGTGTGTGTGTGTGTGTGCATGTGCCACTCAGACACCAGGGCTCTGCCAGACATGGCTGAAGGAATTTCAATTAGCGTCTCTTCCTCCCACCGCTCACATGCAGTCCTCTCAAACAAAAGCACAGACGCACACAAATGCCGAATGCACACACACACACACACACTCTTGCACATGCACACACTCCCGCTACGCCGAACCATTAAGATGTTATGTGTCACAATCCATAATTGGCACCTGGTCAGGACTTTAAGAGGTGTTCTTGCATCCATTTCGCTGCCACGTGCATCGTGGGTAGTGCTGTCTTTCTCTATTGAGGTCAGAGAGTGCACATCACCATGTTAAATAAACAGTTCATATCAGTCTGCTGGGCAGGGCTGGGTTTCAATCGGTTTGTCAAAAGTAGGACGATCTGGCTAGAGTTTGGTTCAAAGTAAGATGTACTTCCATCCCCAGCGTTTCCTAAGGTACAGCTCTGCGTTGTTTATGGTCATCCAACTCATGGTATAGAGTGGGCCACAAGCCCAGGGCCGCTGTGTGTGTGTGTGTGTGTGTGTGTGTGTGTGTGTGTGTGGGTGTGTGTGTGTGTGTGTGTGTGTGTGTGTGTGTGTGTGTGTGTGCATGTCTTCCTGTGCTGTAATGGCATAGCATCAGGCTATTCTATGCTAATCTGTCATCTTGTATTGGTTTACGTGCACTCTCAGAATCACCTGAGGTTACACTAACTCTGCTCCTCAAACTAAACAAACTGAGTGCTCGAAGATTTCCCCACGTGGGATTTCTGCTGCGGCATTTTAAGTACGTTTTTATAATTGCGGTTGACCTTTCCTTGCGGCTTTTTTATTTTGTATTTTAATGTGTGCCTAGGTGCCCCTGTGGATCTGAGGGGGAGAGCGATGTGTGTGTTTGTGTGTGTGTGCGTGTGTGTGTGTGTGCCGTAATAGTCTTACACTAGCTCTCGGCTGTTGCTAACCGTTGGCCAGCGGGGTCGTGGGAGTTTACTCATTCCATACGTGGTGCACTCACATCACAAAAGAATCATACATACTGCACTCATTCACCCCCGGGCTAATCCCAAAGTTAAGGAAGACATAAACAGTCCACCTCAACACAAAAACCTCCTGGCATGCGGTTTTACTTGAAATAGGACGACGGATTACAGAAGGAAGGCGCTGGTGTTTCAGGGAACAGCAGGCTGAACCCTGTGAGTGGATTCACAGGAGAGAGGCAGACCACAGGTACAGGCTTCATGGAGGGGATGTTGGGCTGCATCTTTGCTAGCTAATGTTCACCCGGGCGGACTGCGGGCGATCAGGGAGACAGTGACAGAAGTGATGGAGGAGCTGAAAGGGTTGAGGGTTCAACTCCAGGTTTGAGGGGGGTTCTGGTTACGATCCACTATGATGTGCTCCCCCACTGCCGGCTCCTTCTAATCATGTTGTCAGGGTTCAGACCAGTACATCATGCAGGGTCAGGTTGTAGGCCCTGTGTGTGTGTGTGTGTGTGTGTGTAGGTGGGTGTGTGTGTGTGTATGTGTGTGTGGGTGTGTGTGAGTGGGTCGTGGGTGGGGGGGGGGGGGGGGGGGGTGTTTGTGAGTGTAGTAGAGCATACATCTGTGGGAGTGTGAGAAGGCCTTAGTTTAAGGTGATGTGTTTGTACATTGGTGTGTGCGGGTGTGTGTGGGTGTTTGGGTATTGGTTTGTTATTGTGTGTGTGTGTGTGTTTGTTTGTGTGTCTCTGCATCTGTGTGTATCCGTCTTTTTTTTTTTTACCACAATGACTTCCTTCCCTCTTATCTTCCCCTTCTCTACACATGTAACTATTTTGTACTTCTAAACAAGGGGGAGGGTGGGTACAGTGTTACATGGCACTGGTGACCTTTGACCTGTGGCCTCACTCAGGAAGCACTGTCAGGGGAACGGTCAGTCGCCTTCACCAACATGTCACTCCAGGTTAAAGCAGTTAAACAGCCTGTCACTCACGTCTACCACTCTATCTATCATACATCTATATCTGTCTATCAAGCACTATCTATCTTACATCTATATCTGTCTATCAAGCACTATCTATCCTACATCTATATCTGTCTATCTATCACTCTATATACCATACATCTATATCTGTCTATCTATCATACATCTGTGTCTGTCTATCTACCACTCCATCCATCATACATCTATATCTGTCTATCTATCACTCTATATACCATACATCTATATCTGTCTATCACTCAACCAGCTCCATCTCTATCTATCCATCAATCGATCTGTGTTTAACCGTCTGTCTATCTGTATGTCTGTTATGTCTGTTTATCTGTCTTTCTGTCAGTCTATCTATCAACCACCCATCCAGTCTTCTCCTCTGCTTGTTTCATGTGTGTGTGTGTGTGTGTGTGTGTGTGTGTGTGTGTGTGTGTGTGTATGTGTGTGTGTGTGTGTGTGGGGGGGGGGGGTCTCTCTGAGTGTAAGTGGGTGCTTCCTGCTCTGCGTCTCTCTGTTCTCTGCGGTGCCGGTGCTCAGGATTCTCATGGCTAGATGTAACGGGACGGCCCATAAAGGAGAGTTACGAGGAGGTGGGGGACGCGTCAGAGGTGGGCGTCAGCATTGCTTTGCATTCCACGTCACTCTGACGTCTTAATAGACGCTCCTCTGCGACCGTGAGCGAGTGTCACACACGTATACTCACACACACATCGAACACACACACCCACACAGACCACCGACCTGACCTCTCCCTCACCCACACTAACGTTAACGGTGTGTTCACGGCCGCGGCAGACAGACAACTTCCTCTGCCGTAAAAAAACAATCAGGGATTGGCAGCCAAGGTGAGATTTATAGTTCATTAGTGTGAAAGCTATTGTGGAGTGAGAACTGCTGAGAGCTGCGGTCTCCATTAGGCTCTGGACTGCACAACGGCTCAAACACTGTGTTCTCATGACTGGTGAGTCATGTTATTATTTGTGGAAATCTCCACACAAAAATATGTGGACTTTCCGGAAACCTTTCGGCTGTCCATGCTGTTCATATTTTTAAAGTTCAGGACATATTTTGTCAATAGTTATGTGAAAATAAACTATTGGGTTAATAAGCAGATAAAGGCAGTAGCAATATAACAATAACATTGGATTGAGCACTTTAGTTTACTCCAAAAATCACTAATATTAGCAGAGGGTGTAAAGTATAATGCAGTTAACTTGGAAAACATTTAACAATAATTTCTTCATCAGGCAAATGTCGAATATGTCTGCGTTCAAACAGATAAATGAAGGTCAAATACAACTGATTTGAACGCAAGCAGCAGAGTATCACTGTTTTGACGATCCAACCCTGAAGAGAAATAGCACAAAACATTTAGACGCAAACGCTGTTCACAAGAATCCTTTGTTGATCCTTTCTTGGTTCTGACGCACATAGTTTCATATTTTTCAATCAATATTTACCGAATGTTGAGGTCGGAGTCTTGAACAACCTTTAATGCCGCCAAGACAGATGGGTGGTCAGAAAAGTACCGAAAAAAATGAAAAAAAGAACGACACGTAACGGACAAGCAACAAATGGTCACAACAATCTGCTCCAGTCCACCACCTCTCCACTACACCAGTCTAATGCTGCTCCTCTATGGATCAATGAGCACATTTCCACCGCAACGCGTTTGCTATTATCAGAACCTCATAAAGCAGGCAGCCGTCACTGTGATCCGCACAAGCATCCCCAGTGGGAAGCTATTAGGTCTTAAAAGGCCTTACAGGCGTTCGATTTGTCTCAATACCGGCCTTGTCTGGGGCGGACGGTAGATGAAGGAGGGCTGAGACTACATGAAGACGTATTGCGTCTCTGGAGCAGGACTCCTGGAGCAGTTAAGGAGAAGGTATTGCGTTGCGCCTTTCATCCTACTACAGCTGTCGGCCGAGGTGTCCTCTGAATAAATCATCGCTGGGCGCTGGACGGCTCTGGGGTGAACTCTAGAGGGAGGCCGGCCGGGGGTGTTGGTGCTGTGGCCAGGTGGAATTACACCGGGCCTGAAGAGATTCATATACATTTGACAGAGCGAAGCCTCACGCCAGAGCTGAGCCTGAAAGTGCCAGGTCAACGTGAGAAAATAAGGATTACAGATGAGGTCAAAACAAAGCCACCAATACAAACTAAATGAACAGCAGAAGCAAAGACTGCATTCACTATGAGCTTCGTCTGACCTGTGGGTTCTGTTTGATGGGCGTTGATAAGGAATCTAGTCGGTTCACACAAGCTGATATCTGCTGAGTTGTTAGTTTGAGTTTCATCAACAATCTAGCACAGGGGGCCGCAGTGCCCACCCTGTACCTCCTGCTTCAGAGAGGATGTGGCACTGGCTGCAGCAGTGTATGTAGGAAAGCATTGTTGCCGTGTGTGTGTGTGTGTGTGTGTGTGTGTGTGTGGACTAAATGTGGGAACACGCAGCATTAGAGGCCAGTGAAGCAGTGTGTGTGTGTGTCTGTGTGTGTGTGTGTGTGTGTGTGGGGGGGGGGGGGGGGCAGCAGGGGGTGCGGCAGCATCTGTGACAGAAAAGATCCAGGACTGCTGCCCCCCCCCCCCCCCCACACACACACACACACACACACACACACACACACACACACACACACATGCAATGCACGGTGGCACATGCACACACACATACATGAACATGTGCACCCCATAAATGCATACACATAACATGGATGTAGGCACAAACACACACCCGTACACAATCTCACACTTTCTTTCATGCTCTTTGCCTGCACATGCAGTTCACAGTGTTGCTTTAACACACTGGTACAATTGGAAGTTTGTGAGTGTGTTTGTGTGTGTGTGTGTGTGTGTGTGTGTGTGTGTGTGTGTGTGTGTGTGTGTGTGTGTGTGTGTGTGTGTGTGTGTGTGTATGTGTGTGTGTGTGTGTGTGTGTGTGTGTTTGTATGTGTGCGAGGGTCTTAATGGAGCCATCAAAGGTAAGGCTGAAGGCCTACAGTCCATCTGGACCGCCTGGCCGTTTGAACTGAGCTGCCTGGAATGCCTGCTAATTAGACTCGCTCATGTGTGTGTGTATATGTGTGTATGTGTGTGTGTGTTTATTTGTGTGAGTGTGTGTGTCTGTGAGAGTGTGTGCGCACATGTGCACAAGTGTGAGACAGATTGAACGACACCGAAAGTGTGATTAGCAATAATTACGTGTGTGAGAACAACGTTTGCATGCGTTTATGTGGGATCTGATGGTGGCGGGACAAGAGTGACACATTCTCCATATTTAGTGGTGAAACGCCCGCGAGTAAAACCCCTTCAGAGTGTCAGCGTGGCGCTGGCCGGCGGGCTGTAAATGAAAGCATCGTGTGCGGAGCGAGAGCGTCGCTGGCTGCGTTCCGCGCTGGACTGTGAAGTGTTTTGACAGAAACGGGCAGCGGTTGGCACTTGATCAGGTGACAATGTAAACGCTCTAGACCAATCACAATGTACAATGGATGGCGGACGTGTTTTCTTCTTCTTTGTTTCTCTATCAAACCTCGATGAGCATAACTGCCCGTTCCCTCGCTGAACGTGTGGGACGTCGAGAACTTTGGTGTTGGTCAAGGGTTTTCCTACCTTTTGGTTTTGTTTCACAGCGAACATAAAGACTTGACAGATAAATGCAAGCTCACGCTAGCTCCTCTGAGCAGACAGATCGATGGGTTGTATTAAACAGCATCTCCCCAACCCACTGCATCTGTTTTGTGTGTATGTGTGTGGGTGTGTGGGTGTGTGGGTGAGTGTCTGTGTGTTCTGAATCAGCTAGCCTTGGATTTAGTTGTTGTGTGTAAGCTAGACCAATGTGAAATATTTTGGCACGGAGAGGGGTCGAGTGAGGCAGCGTGGCAGGCCGGATATTAAACCAAACTGCGTGGGCATCAATGGGACGAATGTGTGCGGGAAGGTCAAGACAGGACATTCCCAAAGCAAACCAAAGACAATACTTTTGACACCCACACCGCCCTCTCACAGTGGGGCTAGAACACAGCCTACCTGTGTTCATGGGGTAATAAAGCACGTCTCGGTCCGTCCCTGCCGTCACATGTTGTCACAGGCTGCTTAATGTGAGTATTGTGAAACTGTTCTTGGAGAACAACAGCCTTCTGACAAGTCTTTTGTACAAGCTTATTTTTTATTTTTTATTTGTTTTTTTTCCCCAAAGAACCGTGGGCCAGACCGGGCGTTTGATGTGGCGGTTGAGTGCACGATGATACCGCTGTCCACCACATCAGTCTAAACCAATAGCGAACCACTTGTCAGAACGTATAATATACAGCAGTTCCTCCGCCGCCAGAACCAGCGTCTCCTCCGCTCCACCACCGCTCGCCTCGCAAACGCCACCACCGCACGATGTTCAACTTTTTTTCTTTCTCCCCTCTAAATGGAGTTTTGGGGGGAGAGGGGTGGAGGGGAGAAGGGGGGGGGGGGGGGGTGCACTTGCCTTCATTTGAAGAAAAACATGCGAAGGAAATACTTTAATCCTGGTTAAGTCAATGAGGGGCCGGGGGAACGCTGGATTAGTAACCTGTTAGACTGAACCGCTTCTTTGAACCTGAATCCAAAGAGCTGAGATCCTGTGAATATGTTTGTGATTTATTAAAACACAAGCATATATATTTATATATATATATAAAGATAGGGCATATGAGGACGATAAGGCTAACTTGATACAAGGCGTTTCTTAAAGAAAAGCGAAAGAAGCGAGTGGATTTGGCCGCGTTCCTCTGCTCACAGTGGGTTTATGTTCCCTTTGTCTTCTCCTCAGTCTTTGTCTCCTCCTAAGTTGTTGGCAGGTACGCGGCTGAAAGATCTCCCTGTCAGAACACATCGGACACATCGTCGCTCATTCTGCTGTTATCATCTTTAAGAGAAAAGCGATATCTGCACTTAAACCTCAGTTAATGCGAATCAAACACATTTCTGAACGATTGTTTTTCAGCATGTTTTTTGTGCTGCCCAAACGCAGTTCCTTGGATGTGACCGGTTTGCGTCAACTATAACTAAGACATCTTATGCTCTAGAAACTAACAAAAAAATGTGTAGTTCATCCAAAATATCAATATCTAAGCATTGGGATTAGATAAAAGTATCACAGTCTTTTTCCATTCTTCACTTAGACATTGTTTTGGTTCCCAACACCATGACCTAATACTGCACAAGGTCTAAACTCCTTGGTTGGTTCCAACAGGAACGTTAAGACACTAATCTTCAGGGAAAACAGTGGAAACATTATAAAACCTCTGGTTGTCACTGTGAGGCCGACCTAGCTAGCCTTGCCCAGATTGTTAGTGTCTGGTATAGGCAGGGGTTAGTATGAGAGGCCTGTCAGTCAAGTCCTGTGGTAGTAGAGTGTGTTTGTGGGTGTGTGTGTGTGTGTGTGTGTGTGTGTGTGTGTGTGTGTGTGTGTGTGTGTGTGTGTGTGTGTCTTAAACACGTAATCAAATGTATGTATGTTTTGATTATTTGCTAAAGTAGGTTTCAGATTGGTGTTATGATGCCCTTTTTATAGGTTTCTACGTCTGGTGCAAACAAAGCTATAGCCACCTTTTCATTGAGATTATAACATGCTATGTATAACGCTGATTCAACTTATTTTAACCCCAACAAGCAACCGTACTACTCACATGTATGGAAGTATGGTCTTGCCAAAGGTAATGTACCGTAATGTAATTGGGTCCCTGAATCATTTCTTTATAAGTTTAACAAGCCAGGCCTTTTGACAAGCTCTTGGCTCTCGGTCGTAACGACAGCATTAAAGAGTTGAGGAGGGAGGGAGGGAGGGAATGGGGGAGAGTGAGAGAGAGAGAGAGAGAGAGAGAGAAAGAGAGAGAGAGAGAGAGAGAGAGAGAGAGAGAGAGAGAGAGAGAGAGAGAGAGAGAGAGAGAGAGAGAGACGACCCAAGGAAAGTGAAAAGAAGCAGTTCAGAGATATGGGAGTGAGAGGAGTGATAACGATAAAACATAGAGGGTGACATTACTCAACTGGACAGCAACCAAGAGTAATGCACAAGGAGGGAATATAGGGTCTTATAAGGCTGGTGAAAAAGGCTTTAAAACACATTTCTTAAAAGATACGTTTAAACGGCCTCATCCGTGTGTGAATCTCTTGTGATAAATCCAACGTGAAGCTTTCGTTTGGGGCTAGGATGGTTTTAAGCGGGTGTAACGCTGATCCCGGGACTCACAGGTGTTTTCACAAAGTGATTAAATAAATATTAAGAGCTCTCGTAAAAGAGATCTCTGTATTAGATGTACTTTCGGGATAAGCCATGAGTGATTTATTTTATCTGAAATTTACATTAAACGTAAAGATCTGGTTCCAGGAGCAAGGAGCACGGGCAAGGGGAGAGGAAAAGTAGTTTGGAGGAACGTAAACAGATGAAGAGGAATATACAGAGTGGAAGGCGAGATGCTACTCAAACACACGGTTGGAAACGTTAATAGGAGGAGAACTGGAATAAAAAAACGAACTGGAATTACCAACCGAAATGGAAAGTCGAGGAAAGCGGTAAGGTCAACAACGCTGCAATGGGAGAATCCCAGCCCCAATATTTGCTTGTGTGTTGGTCCGGCACATTCCTGCATCTGCGATCTGCATCTGGGTACACGATGTCCACTATGCCACCCCCCCCTGCAGGACCGGGTCCTTGCCCTTCCCGCACCTCCATCATAAACGCCATTGTTTGCCGTCTGAGCTCCTTTGTTGCAGTGCAGCCCTTATAACTCTCAGGGCCCGACAGGGAGCTACTGCAGGCTGGTGGGGTAGGCCTTAAGATACAGTCCTGGCTCCCACCGCACCACATCAAACAGAATCAGAGCCGGCCTACCACAGGTGGACTGGTTCCTTGGCGTGCCAGGGGCAGATCCCATTTAGAGGGCAACCTGGCACAGAAAATGACAAATGTTACTGGTACTGGAAGAACAAAATGGTTCCTCTTTCTGAGGAGGTGTGATTTCTTTCTCTTCTTTAGTGTTTTCTTGCGTTGATCGCATTGATCCACCAGCGCATTCTTGCTTCTGATTCATTAGAACTATGTTGTTCTCGTGAATCACTGGACGACGGGGAAGAGCGAATGCCGGCAGAACCCTAGCGGGCCAAATAAGAATATCAACGAAGGACAGTCTGTCCTTCCAAATGCTCTGCCCCGTCTGACCTCGTCCCGTTCAGACCAAAACACTGCCACTCGACACGAGAGGAGACAAGTTGTGTGATGAACGGCTCGCCTTGGACCAACATGTGAAACTCATGCTGGACATAATATTTCTGTTGGTCCGTTCTGAGGTCCGTCTCTTTGGAATCTCAGGCCAATAGTTTGCAGCCGAATCGTTTCCAGCATTCCACTCCAAAGAAGACTGGAAGGTTGAGAGTTCACAGAAAAATGGTTTCAGCAAAAATCTGAGGCATTCATGATATTAGGGCTCCTGTTTTTCATCTTCTAATAACTTGACTTTGTTCCTTGCTACATTTGAGGATTTCTCACTTATTTTTATGGTCATATGATGGTGAGTGGTTCAGGAAATTGATCCAATCCTTGATCTCCTCGACACTGATCTGTGTCTGTGCCTCAAACTCTCACTTTAGTTGTTTTGAAATAAAGTAAACAAGTCCAGGAGGAGTTCTAACTGCTGTATCACAAGGAGTGATACAACAGTTAGAAAAAAAAGTGGTATCATAGAGATGACAAGCAACCTTTAAACGGAACCCAAAATCTTGCACACACGCAAATAAAACGCACTCTTCATCCTTGTTAATGTGCTGCCTTTGACCCAAACTTAACTCCCTACTTCCTAGCGGCCTCCAGCTAATCCCCGCTAACCCCTGATGGCTTTATGGTCGGGTGTAATTGACTTTAGCATGAGCAGGGAAGAAAGGACCGGTGACCACAGCTTAAACCAGTAATTGGAGCAGGCCTGAAAACTGATACCAGTGCCCAAGTTTCTCCCAGACGGCCCTGCAGCCACCAGGCCTCATGCCCCCCCCCCCTCCTGTCCTCCCTGTATACCTGCTTCCCTGCATGTATGTCTGACTGTATGCCTGTCTGTCTGTCTGTCTGCTTGCCCACACTCCCCTGGTCTGAAAAACAAACATGGGACGGAGAAATGTTTTTTTCCTGGCGAACACCTCGGTCCCCCAGGCAAGCCGTTTCTCCCTCGCTGGCCCGAAAGGGAACCAGGAGACCAATCGGGAGCTCTTTGAGTCAGGCAGAGCAAGATAGAGAGACAGATAGAGGTAGAGCGAGAGCGCGAGAGAGAGAGAGAGAGAGAGAGAGAGAGAGAGGAGAGGGGGGGTTAAGCTGGCAAGGCTCGCATTGTAAATAGACAGAATTTATTTAGAAGCATTTATTTTCCAGCGGCTTTATAACCGAGTTTTATAACCTTTGACTGTGGAGTCTGGATTGAAGCAGGAGGCCACCTGATTGGTGGATTGCCCTCTCTCTCTAGCCCTTGAGCTACTGCCCATCAAGCTGACATGTTTGAGTTGGCTGCTTTTGAAGAAAAAACGAAAATGATTTTCGAGTTTAATGAGGAGGAAAAAAAGGGCAGTTTATTGAGGTCTTCGTGCCAGGCGCCCGTCCATTTTATTCAAACATAATTTAAGAGTAAGGACAGGATTATGTGCATTCAAGGACTCTTTACATCCCACAATATGCTACAGGGTCACAGAGGGGGATCTGCACAGATCAAGACAAGCAGAAACATGACTCAACTGAAATGTAACCCCCCCCAAAAAACGGCCTTTTCATGTTATAAAAGTCATAAAGCATTGAGCCGGGAGATTCAGCCAATCCTCCATCTGGAGGTGGTGCTGAGGTGACCCACCTGGGGACCAGCCCTCGTATGGACAAATACGTGGACCAGTAAAATAAGCAGTAGATTCTCATGTCAAAGAAGTGAGCGAGAGAATGTTCCCCTTTGCATAATGTTCATCAATTTCACTCTCCATACCACCTCAACATCAAATGAAACAGACGGGCAAGATGCGCTGAATAATATACATTTTGCCTAGAGGACGTCTGTTGTGGCCCCCCCGTCCCCCCCCCCCCCCCCCCCCCCCCCGTCCCCCTACGGTCCTCAGCCTCTGACTGGTACGCCCCTCCCTGTGTGTTCCAGGTGTGCTGGAGATCAAGTCGGTGGACGTTGGCGTGGTGGCCATCCGTGCGCTCAGCAGTAACTACTACCTGGCCATCAGCAAGAAGGGAGAGCTCTACGGAGCGGTGAGTTTACTGCAGAGACTCAATGAATGAATGAATGCTGGATATAAATCATTTTCTCTTAATTAACATCATTGCATCTCTTCTATTGCAACTCTGGGAAATGTGTTCTTATTCTATACTTTCTATAGTCTATATTTAAAGACACACTGTATTTATCTTGGTGCAGCTCAAAGGTTTGTTTAGAAGGAGCTTGGTCAAACAGCAAGAATCTGTTCCACAAACAGAGAACGGGGTTTGGTTGTATGTATCTGTCCTCTCCTCTCCTTTACCCTCACCTCCTTAACTCTCCCCTCACCTCCTCTTCTCTCTTCTCTTCTTACCTCCCCTCCTCTCCTTCCACCTCCTTTAACCTCCCCTCCCCTCACCTCCTCTACTCTCCACCTCTCTTGAATCCATTCACAAACAAGAAATACATGTCAGTATCTTCACTGTGCCTCCATTCCTCTAGGGAGCATACTAAACGTATGTATCTCTCTCTCTCTCTCTCTCTCTTTCTCTCTCTCTCTCTCGCTCTCTCTCTAAGATGAGACATGGTTGAGAGAAAGAGAGAGAGAGAGAGAGAGAGAGAGAAAGAGAGAGAGAGAGAGATAGAGATAGAGAGAGAATAGTATTCTGTTGCATGGCCTAAAACAGAATTCCCACATTGTTTTCCACTCAGGGTTTCATTACTTGATTGATTCAAACTAATTGAATGACTTCAATGCATTATATTCAATTGCATTCAATTGAATGATTTAAAAGTTTATGTCAAACAATGGTGAACCATTTTCTCTTTAGACAAATATGTCAAACCAACCACAAACAAAGTATTTGTACCAACCCCCAGGAATAAAAACATAACTATAGAAATAACGAAGTTCCATTATTTTCATGACCTCTAAACTTTCAGAGGGAAAACAAGAAGATTTGTTTAGTTCTTCTGATTGTTATAAAAACTGCACAGCGTGTATGTGTGTGTGTACTTGTGAGTGATACTTTCATTGTGCCTTAGGAACACACACACTCACATGTCGTACTTCTGGAACCATTTAAACAGCTGTGGCCTGGAAAAACAGAGCGGGAAAATAAGAGAGAGAAAGAGACTCTCACACACAAATACGCACGCACACACGAGCACTCTTTTGTGTGTGTGTGGGGGTTGTGTTTTTGTTGTGAGTGCAGCTAATAACGTTGATGCATGCGTGTTTTCGGGGAAGGTACTTTACATCATGATTATCAACGGCCTCCATTGGACTATGCGGTGCTTAGTGAGGCCGGCCCGCGGCAGAGCTGCCAGTAATAAAGTTCATTGTGTCTTATAAACAAGTGAAGGAGAATCTAACCAAATGCACTAAACAGTGAAGGAACTGCGTCTATATTGTGTCTTCCCACAGTGAATCACTCTACTGTTGTGGTTAGCAGTACTTAAGAGTCACGCAAAAGTGAATAATTTCGTATACTAATAATAACTTCGGTACTTTTCACTGGGCTACTTTGTATCCTCGGGGATCAGTTTGTTTAATATTTGTCTGCAGTATAACCGATTCAATGATTGATCATCCATCTTAGTTATGATAGCTATAATAGGAACATCTAAACAGAATGTGAATGGTGTGAATGTAGTTTCAAGAGTTAAGGGCTGGGTTATGGAGTCCTGAATACTTAATGCTCTCCTGATCTCAACTAGAGATATTTTAAGCAAAATGCAACAAATAAAACAATACATCTAAAACATGACTACCTTTATGCACATGGCTGCGGTGTCTATGGGGTGCTTTTGATTGGTTGGATATTTAGCAAACCATCCACCCATGAAATAATGAAGCAGCTTATTTACAACATAGCGACGTAACAGCATTAGGGCACACGTAAACACCCCCCCCCCCCCCCACACACACACACACACACACACACACACTCATACGTTGTGTCACGTTCGCTTCCCATGTAAACATGAGCCATTAACAACACTAACGACCCCCCTCTTTGTTCTCCTCTCCTCAGAGAGACTTCGGTCCCGACTGCCGCCTGACGGAGCGCATCGAGGAGAACAAATACAACACGTACGCGTCGGCCGAGTGGCGCAACAAGAAGAAACACATGTTCGTGGGCCTCAGCGCCAACGGCAAGCCCATGAAAGGGAGGAAAACGCGCCGGAAAAACACTGCCACTCACTTCCTGCCCATCGTGGTACAGCCTCGGTGATTGGACGATTTTTTTGGGCGTTGCGTTGCGGACAAGAAGTGCAAGGTGAATGGTTTCTTCAACGGTGTTCTGCTGCTTAGACGTCTTTTTGGACCAATAGAGGAGCGGTACGGTGGCTGCGATGGACAAATCTGTGAGAGGATTTGCTGCACTGAGGAGGACTCCAGCTGCTGCTGCTGTTGGCGCCCAGACTTTATTTGTTGTTAGGATTTACGAGATAAACAATGTTGTTGTTTTTGTTAAATTATAAAAGGACATTGGCACAACAGAAAATTTTAAAAACAATTCTGTGCCAAAAATTGAAATGGCGGGAAAACGAGAAATATGTATATGTGGAGGAATCGTACTACCGGGTGTTCTGGTCCAGGGTCACTAAAGATGTTTGGTACGGACAAAACTCGAGATAAAATGCTCTTAGTACCATAGATATCTAAATGTGTGTGATATGTGGATGCAGCTATTTATACAATACTAGCTCCCAGGAGTTATTTATGCTATGCTATCAACGACGAATCAGAACGAAGCGAGTCCATGACTCCCACGTCCCTATCAGACCTCACTGCACCGTGGGTGGGGGGTGGGATGGAGAGGCTGAAGGGATGGGCATGAGCGGGGAAGGGAGGAGTGAGGAAGGAGAGAATAAGGAGGCCAGGAGAGCAACAGGGTGCAGACTGTTTGGGGAGTAGGAGGTGGAGAGGAGGAGAAGATAAGTTGGAGGAGCAGCAGTCGGTGAAGCTGTGAGCTAAACAGTGGGAGAGATAAGATAATTAGTGAGGCGTCAACAACATGTCTGACATATTACCGGGCAACAGTCACTGCGTTATGTTTTTCTTCATTCCTTTCACCTAACTGCTTCCAAAAAAAAAAGTATTTATTTTATCTAATATTTAACGAAACAAAAGAAACAAAAACAAGGACAGGACAAAATCTTTTTTTTAAATACATTTATGCTTTTCTTTTGAATGCTAATCTACCATTTAAACGTAAATAAAGTAAATATATTTCTCCACAATTTCTCTGACGTTGTCTTCTTTTCAGACCCACAGCATAACAATAAATATACATGATATTTTTCCAATGTATAAATTACATGAATACAATAATTCTCTAATGAAAATCATAAAATCACGTGTTCAGTATCAATGCGCAATGGACAGCACCTTTCATTTAGAAATACTGCAAAAAATACTGCTTTACATACACAAAGTTATTAGTTGAACAACTTTGTAATGGTTAGATTCTGTTGGATTTGAGAAAAATTTTGAATCAATGAATGATTGATTTTATCAGCAATAAGCATTTAAGTATTTAGAAAGGGTTGACTAAGCAGAAAACAATTAACAATTAATTGAGTTAGTCAACAAAAGGCTGAATCAAAAAGTAACAAGTGAGTAAATAAAATATAGTTTCTAGTTTTTGATTAAAGAAAGGAAGACTTGACAATCCACAGTGATCGAGTAACAATTTTGTTATCAAGCAATACACAGTCAAGTATTGGATATGTAAACGCCAACACAGCTTTAGCCCATTTGACCGTTTGATCGTTTTCTAGATAAATATATGATCATTTTAGTCTGAGACGATACCATGTGTCAACATGGAAGGTTATATCCAACAGCACGGTGCTTGGGGGAAGGCCAGCGCACCAACATAAACACAATACTCTGGCTGACAATAACCAACACAGACATTGACCTTCGCAACCTCCTAACAGGCATGCCACAACTCACATATATATGCACACACACCCAGACGCACACGCAGGCACAGATAGACACACACAGAGACCCCACACACAGACACCCATCCCCCCATACACACACACACACACACATGCATGACCAAAGGCACACAGATGCAGCCAAACATGTGTATGCCAGTGCACACATGTGTTTGTGTGTGTGTGTGTGTTTGTAGGTGTGTGAATGTTCGTAGGTGTGTGTGCGTATGTGTGTGTGTGTGTGTGTGTGTGTGTGTGTGTGTGTGTGTGTGTCTGTGTGCGTCATGGTTGAGGGGATGTGCATCAGTGTGGTCTAACAGCTGGGAACGGCCTCCTCCTTGACCCGGCCTGTCTGAAACCTGTTGCTCTGTCCCCAGAGACCGGGGGGAGACACATGGAGAGAGCGAGGGGGCATGTGGTGTAACGTAAACAGCACTCCCCTTTTTATCACCTGATTCTAATTAACTATGATGTCATGTTTTCTTTTTTCGCCCTGTCTTCCCAGTTTTTTTATATTAACCTCTCTCTCTCTCTCTCTCTCTCTCTCTCTCCCTCCCCCCTCTCTCGCTCTCTCTCTCTCGCTCTCTCTCTCTCTCACTATCACTTCAACCCCCCCCTCTCTCTCTCTCTCTCTCTCTCTCTCTCACTATCACTTCACCCCCTCTCTCTCTTTCTCCCTCTCCCTCTCCCTCTCTCTCTCTCTCTCTCTCTCTCTCTCTCTCTCTCTTTCTCCCTCTCTCTCTCTTTCTCCCTCTCCCTCTCCCTCTCTCTCTCTATCCCTCTCTCTCTCTCCCTCTCTCTCTCTCCCTCTCCTCTCTCTCTCTCCCTCTCTCTCTCTCTCTCTCCCTCTCTCTCTCTCTCTCTCTCCCTCCCTCTCCCTCTCTCTCTCCCTCTCTCTCTCTCTCTCTCTCTCTCTCTCTCTCTCTCGCTCTCTTTCTCTCTCTGGTTTCTCTCTCTCTCCTTGTTACTTCTGACATGCCCCCTCTGCCCTCTGATCTTCTTTACAGAGTGTATGCGTCTCTTCCCACCCAGCCTGGTCCTGGGACTGAGGGCCCTGAGTGGAGGACCCGTGGCCCCACAGCATGATGCAATCAAACTCAACATCTGTATGGAATGTGGCACACACACAAACATAAACTCCAGCAGTAAACCAAGTGCAGCGCTGTCATATAGGTTAGTTGTGCTTGATGTCAGCGGGTCTATAGTTCAGCCTCACTGGGACCTCATCGTTGAGAGTCAGAACTGAATGAGGTGAAAGAGAAACAGAACCAACACACAATGACAAGCCCACTGCCGGGATGGGGGATGAAGCCAATTCATATCCTCCTCCTCGTCGTCTTCTTCTTCTTCTTCTTCTTCTTCTTCTTCTTCTTCATCAGCAGCAGACTGGTTCATGTTATACACAGAGAACACAGCGCTTCATGAGACCTTGAAGATCGATTACAGGCTCTATAATTCAACGTCAAGGCACATGGTTGAGAGCGAGAGACATTTGTCTCGTCTGTATGTGTATTTTTGTGTGTGTGTGTGTGTGTGCATGTGTACGTGTGTATATGTGTGTGTGTGTGTGCACGTTTGTGCGTGTGTGTGTGTGTGTGCACGTGCATTTTTGTTTGTGTGTGCGTGCATGAATGTGTGCGTGTTCGTAGGTGTGTTTGATGTTGTTTTGTACATATTGCTCTCCTCCATCCAAACTGATTCGCCACCCTTCATGTCTGAGTGGTGCTTAGGGGTTATATTGTGTGTGTGTGTGTGTGTGTGTGTTTGTGTGTGTATGTGTTCTTGTGTGCGTGCGTGTGTATGGGTGTGTGCATCCCAGATGAAAGTTGCTGTAGAGCCTGACTGGCAACCTGTTAATGGCGCATATAAAACCAAAAAACAAACGTCACTTCTGATAATTGAAAAGGTTGGCTAAATGACTCAATCGTCATACCAGTCGGTCACATGCATGCATGTGTGTGGAGGACTGCATCCCCCTTCCACACGCTTTTATTTTGATGGCCCTGCTGTGTTTATCATCAGAACGATCAACGACCTTTGACAGCGGCTCAGCGCAGAACTGGGGGTGGATAAGTCAGGCCGGGTGAAGGCCTGAGTCAATGCATCAGAGAGAGAGAGAGAGACCTCTTCAGTGTTTATGTGATTACTTGGGTGTTCTGGGTTAGCGACATCTCAAGTACTATTACTCAGGACTCTATTTCCCCTCAAGGCCCACTCACCCATCATTTCCAACCCCCCCCCCACCAACTCCATGCACCCCCCTCCTCCTCTCAGCCTCCTCCACCTCCTCCCCTTCCTCAATACCTCCCCCCCTTCCTCAATACCTCCTCCCCCAACTCCTCCCCTACCTCCTCCCCTAACTCCTCTCCTACCTCCTCCCCTAACTCCTCCCCTACCTTTTTCCCTACCTCCTCCTCTACCTCCTCCCTACCTTCTCCTCTAACTCCTCACCTTCCTTCTCCTCTACCTCCTCCCCTAACTCCTCTCCTTCCTCCTCCCCTAACTCCTCCCCTACCTCCTCCTCTAACTCCTCCCCTACCTCCTCCCCCATCTCCTCCCCTACCTCCTCAATACCTCCTCCCCTCCCTCCTCCTCCCCCTTCTCCACCCAGACTCATTAATTCAAGGCCTGGCGTTCCTTGGCCTCAGAGTAGATTATTATTTGGTTGAACCTCAACCCTCACCGAGGTACGCGTGTCAAACTTTTGACTCATTTAGGTTTACGTTACGTTTGACTCATTTACAAGAGCATGGAGATCTTTCAAAAATCTAATTCTCCCGAAAATAGAAAACGGAGACTAACCTTGTTGCCTATTTGATTGTTTTCTAGCACTTGGCACGTGCTGTGTTCACATTGCAACCAAAAACTCCTTAGTACCAGCATAATCTCGCTTTAAAGCAGCTTTAGCCTAACTTTGTGTCGTTGAACCCCGTCTGCCATTTTGGATAACAAGAGCCAATTTATTTTTCCTTTTTTTTTCTCTAAGAGGCGGCATTTATTTAACACAGATGTTTCACACTTGTTTAGCAACCCCATGACATCTAGGTAGGAGCGTACATCTGTGTGCAGAAATGCACCTCTTCTCTGTCTCTCTCTCCCTTCTACTGTACCCCTTAAAACCATGCACTGAACTCTT
>NC_136937.1:14691675-14706675 GCF_949987615.1 Pollachius pollachius | reverse complement strand
TAAATCCAGAACATAAACATAATATGATTTTGTACCTATAGTTGGATGAATTTTTACTGTAGGCTAAGACGTTTTTTAACCTTGATCAAAGAGTTGGCCGAATATCATATTGGTTTGATTTGGATGGAGCCAAATTGGACACCAGCCAGATATTTGTGTTTCATAGGATCACGCTTGCTATTGAAAATATAAAACTAAAAGAACACGGCCCCCAAGTGAAAGAAAACGGGTCAAATGTCGTGTTTACAAGAGTGTATAAAATCATATGCAATTGGACCTACCATGATACCGAATATCTGCACCATGTGCTTTGAGTTTGTAGAGAAACTCACGTAGACGCTTGTCATCGCAAACAAACAAAAGGTAGAAGACAATTATAACACGCCCCAGGACTCTGTGTTCAGTCTGGAGTCGGTGTAAAGTGAGAGGGGAGGGGGTGCCAAAATGCTGCTCCTAAGATGATTTTGAAACGTAAACACTAGAAATTAATACTTGGTTCTGGAATACAAACACCTTCAATCATGATGTCAAAACATGAAACACTGTGTTACATCTGTCAACATATAAATCGTCACTTGCGTTTCATGATGAAGACAACTTTACAATACAAATACTCAACACCTGTTTCAAATGTTAGAAATGTAAATCTAAGAGGATAACTACAGGTATTACTGGGGGTGTAGAACAAAAGCAACAGGAACAAAACTTACTGACAGCAAAGGGGAGAAAATGTAATATACAGAACACAGGTGACTTTAACACATTAAGAAGGAGAAGTGTGCATGTAAGTCTGTGAATTTATCTCAGAAAGCATTTCCCCAAGACCACACATCTTGTTTAAGCCCTGGGATAAGGTACATGCCCTTTAAAGACAAACCGTATAATAGTGGGTTGAGGTGTGTGCGTGAGGTGTGTGCGTGATGACCACAGAACAGTGTTAGAAAGGGCTCTGGAGATTATGGCTAGATTGATGGGTCCACAGTGAGAGTACACAACAACTTTTTTTCATAATTGCATTACAAATCCATAGCATTTGGCAATACACATCTAGCCCTGGCATGATCTCTCTCTCCATCCCACTTTAACCCCATGTCTCTCTCTCGCTCTCTCTCTAAAAACAAAGTCTGCTTTATCTCAACCAGACAGCCTCCTGCTTGGCCGTGCGTGGGAAATAATCCTAGTAAAGATGAGCCATAGTATGTGTGTGTGTGTGTGTGTGTGTGTGTGTGTGTGTGCATGTGTGTGTGTGTGTGTGTGTGTGTGTGTGTGTGTGTGTGTGTGCATATGTGAGTGTGAGTGTGAGTGTGTGTGTGTGTGTGTGTGCAAGCAACCAGCATGCCTATTAATATATGTATCAAAGCAGGATCTATTGAAATAATAATACCTTACTGAAGCAGCTTTATTTATTACAAAATAAATGACGTTGTTATATCAGCCTGAACTATAAAGGATGTTTATGGATGCCTTTTTAAGGATTGTTTAACAAAATACTGGCATGATTAATAGACAAGAATGTTTTAATGATGTTACTTGAATGATCTATGATCTACTGAACAATTGCACTTGCATTTCCTGTTTTTTATATATATATATATATATATATATATATATATATATATATATATATATATATTATGTGTGGACTGTATTTGGACTGGAGACCAAAACTGTAACAGTCAAAACCGGACAGTTCAAGGGATTTTCATTTCCTTAAACGTTTATGAAGTACGACTTTGATACAGTTTGAATGTATTCTTTACACAACGTCTTTATAAATCTTTGAAATTATAAGATAATAATATAGTTTTGAATTGTATTTTAGGATGCAATGGTTATATGTTTATTCCCTTAGACAATTTGATACGCAGACCATTTCATGTATTTTTGTTAATTTATTTAATTATCATTATTAACTGTAAAATAGAGCAAAATAGGACTAAAAGTAGCATTGACGGTTTGGACTCAGCTTTGGAGACCGTTTCCTTACTTTTCAGTTTCACTTAGCTGACCCCTTTGTTTAGGTTTCCTTTCAGATTGCTCGAGTGCTGCTTTTACGGCTTGCTGAAGCCTTAATGTTTGTTAATGTTTGTTTTAAAAGATAACCTTGGACAATGCAGTCAGTGATGTCTCAATGCTAAGAGTGCCCTGAGTGTACATATTTAAAAGCTGCTCTTGGCTAATGTGAAACACATGTTGGCTTCGTATGAAAGCAATAAACAGCTTCTGGCCCTACAAACCCGCCGAGAATCCACACGGCGAGCAAAGACAAAAGCAACGACGTCGGTGTCCAAAACACATTTATTGCATTTAATCGTAAAGGGCTGCATTCGATTTTAAACAAGGCTAAGGCTAATCCCAGTTTGAACAGCTAATTAAACTGGTACATTGCGTGGCATGCGTTGGCATGGTGTGTCCTTCATAGAGAGGGACAACATTAAAGAATTAGGCAAGTGGAACACTTTTCCATTAAAATAATCGTTTTGTCTGATAGTTCTAGAAAGGAGTGTCAGGGGTTATCACCATGGTTACAACAAAAGGCAAATTTTAGTTTTATTTTGAAAATACGAAATAAAACCAGAAATAGCCTGTTATACTTGTACGGCAAATTCTATTCGACATTTTGAGTCATTTATGTATCTATACAGAATTGATGTTATTGCCTACGTTTTACTCATCATCTTGATAAAATAAGATGGACTAAGCTAGTATGTCTTGTCTGATAATTTATTTTGATCGAGCAAACTTCACAAATCTAGCAAAATATAAAGCTAGTGTATCTCAGATAGTTTAGCCTTAGCCACTCATCTAGCTTGATTAATCTAGCACACCATGCTAGCTTGTATCTTAATGAACATAGCTGACTGGCGCGTGTGTATTGTCTAGCTTAGCTTAACACATCTGGTCTAGTCTGGGAGACTTGTGCCCTTAGCAGATTAGCTCGCTGGCTGGTGTCCTTACAATGTCCTCACATGTCTGCTTGGCATCCGACGCCACATAAAGACAAACACATCAGCGTGGATAACAGCTTAAACAAATAAAGCAAAAGACTAAACCATCCTGAGAGACATTCTTGTTCACATTTTGGTAGACACTGTGGACAATAGCATCAGACACTAACATCAAAACTACGCTGCAGAAAGAAGGAAAACAAACGGGAAAGCTAAGAAAGATTTAGCTTTATTGGACTGTCAGAGTGATGGCCGCTAATCGGAGCCGCAGTCCGCCTGGGACATTGTGGTCCGACAGGCGGCCTGGCTCGACTCGTCGCTATGGAGACAACCCCCCTCACGGTGGGCCGGACAGCCAGTGCGTGTTTTCGCATGTTCGCTTGCGTGTGCGTTTGCGTGCGTGTCGTCTGTTTCCTGTTTCTGTTTGTGTATGTGTGTGTATGTGTGTGTGTGTGTGTGTGTGTGTGTGTGTGTGGGGGGGCATTGTGAGACGTACATCAGTATGTTCCTGTCTGCTGTTGTCTTTGATCCCCCCCACCCTCCACCCCCACCAGCTGTGTGGGTACGTCTGAAGCGTGCTGTTTGATCACATCAGCGCACGCTCTCTGCACAGGACAGTTGCGGTGACGAGTGCCCGTCATTGGTCGGTGACTCTCAGGTCCCTCTTCAGATCCAGATGGGAGATAGTGTAGAACCTCCGGGCCCGGCTGCTAATGACCGGGTGGACCCTCCAAGGGGTGGCCCCCTAAGGGGCCGGAGAGCGGCGGCATTGGGATGGCGGTGGTCCCGGGTGGTACGGGCACGTCTTGGACGTCGCGGTTCGCCAAGGGTGGCTCGGGGAATGCAGAAGATGTCCCCGTCGGTTTGTGAGTACAGGATGTTGTGCGTTGTTTTCATTTGTCTGCATGTGTGTTTGTGTCTGTGTGTGTGGCACACAGCCACCCACACACACAAATGTGTGTTACACGTGTGACAAAATACGCCACAGGATGTTATAGTGTTTCATAAAGAACTCCTGAGCACCATCCTGCCTTGAAGGCTTTGTTTGTAGAGAAAACAGAGAGAGAGAGACAGAGAGAGAGAGAGAGAGAGAGAGAGACAGAGAGACAGAGAGAGACTCCCTCCCATTTCCTTATCTCACTTCTCCCTGGTCACTTTCCAACCTCCTAGAGTCAGCATATGTTTATGTGTGTGTGTCTGTTGTGTGTATGCATGCATGTAAGTGTGTGTGCGTGCGAGTGTGTGTGTGTGTGTGCGCATTTGAATGTGTGTATGCGTGTATGTGTGTGCCTATATGTGTGTTTGTGTGTCTGTGTGTGTGTGCATACATGTGTGTTTGTGCATACGTGTGTGTGCATACGTGTGTTTGTTTTATGTATGTGTCTCTGTGTGTGTACTACACTTTCTCCTTTTAGACCCCGGTGGATGTGACCTGCATTTAGACACAGCAGCCACTTATGCTTTTGTCTCCATAGTAACAACAACCATGTGTCCAATGTTAGGGTCTGTACTTTACTGGCATGAAACGGTCCCAGTAACTATTGATGAGCGTTCCAGGATTTTTCCCCTGAATACAACACACATAGTCGCAGCTAGACACACACACACACACACACACACACACACACACACACACACACACACACAAAGTTCAGTGAAAATCCCCACACACACAAAAACCCAGTTTAATATAAACCTACACACAAACACACACAAAAACACACAGTTTAATATAAACCTACACACAAACACACACAAAAACACACAGTTTAATATAAACCTACACACACACACAAAACATACACAGTTTAATATAAACCTACACACACACACACAAACACACACACACACACACACAAAAATCACACAGTTTAATATAAACCCCCACACACAACCCCCCCCCCACACACACACACACAACCACAGCACACACACACACACTAATGTTAAAGGTTGGCCTAATCATGCTCCCTCCATGTGTCTTTGATAAGACCGACCTTACCCCATGCTGTTCTTTCCTCTGATGTAGCCACACAATTTGCACTTGGTGTGTGTGTGTGTGTGTGTGTGTGTGTGTGTGTGTGTGTGTGTGTGTGTGTGTGCGTGCGTGTGTGTGTGTGTGTGTGTGTGTGTGTGTGTGTGTGTGTGTGCTGTGTGTGTGTGTGTGTGTTGCTTTTGTGTCCCATGCATGTAGAAATATGTAAAGCCTTCCATTGCAAATAGATAAAAGACTAGTACTGTTATAATTATTTGTACTTCAGAGTTATCCATAGAGACTGACTGTACATTCCCATACAGGCCATTATGTAAAGAGCAGGGTTAGACGAGGCTTCTTGCTCAAGGACGCCTACAGGTATAGGCTGTGGAAATTAGTATTTGAACCCAGAAACTTTGGGCTTTGGGAGCCACCCACATTGCAATGTTATATTCCATTACACTCTGTCTGAAGTGCGTATACTCCACGGTCCAAAGTGATGGTTATAGTGTTACGCATCCACCATGCATGATGATATTTCCACCTGCACAGCAAACTATTGAGAGGTGAGACAGTTGATTGTATTTGACATCAGGTCCATGCTGTCTAACTGATATAAAACAGCAGCAATATTTGTCTTCCAACATGCTAAAGGCCACATCTGCTCGTCCTTTAGTTGATCCTAAGATTCAAACGTGCAGCTTTCTGTCAAATAAGGGAACAGTGTATGTCTTTTCTCCTCTCTAGGAAAGGTGTTGTAATATGGTGTGATGTTAATGCATCTTCTTAGAAATCCTTACAGTTCTTCCCTATATATCTCTCTCCATTCATTCTGTTTGTCTGTCAGTCTGAACAGCATCTCTCTCTCTCTCTCTCTCTCTCTCTCTCTCACTCTCTCTCTCTCTCTCTCTCTCTCTCTCTCCCTCTCTCCCTCTCTCCCTCTCTCCCTCTCTCTCTCTCTATTATGTTATTTTACTAGCGTAGTGCTCTCGGCCAGATGTACTCAATATAACCATAGTTTATCTTGCCTTGGCTTTAAAACCCAGTGAAGTGGAAATAAAACGTGGCGGTGGTCAAACTTCAAACGGGGAGGATGAGAATAACTGGGAGGTGGGAAGCTGAGGCTTGAGGGTGGAGAGATGGAGAGGGAGATGGCATACACAATATTAGGATATTGGCACGACACTGTTGCTTTATTTTCACTCACTTAAAGCAGTGCAGGTAGAGGTGGTTATGGTAAAGGTTACATCGAAATGCATGTGCGTATACATGCATGCATGCCTGCATGCGTGCATGCGTGCATGCGCATGTCATAGAAGAACAGCAACACCCAACAGAGAACACATCATCTAGTTATTTCTCAACAGTTGATTCATCGTGTACGTGGCTAAACATTTACAAATACTAACTTTGGTGCACAGATGTTCCATATGCTATTTCAAGTTTAAAGTCTTAAATAATTACAAGTCCTGAAACCAGCTTCCCTTGAGAATACCCGTGGCCAGAAAATATGATTGTGGATATTTTCTACCTAAAATATTACAATCACAACACAAAGACTCAGACTAAAAGACTAAAAGATGTACACAAACACGTACATATACACATTTGGTGAATCAGGAAAAACAAGAGATGGTATTTTGGCCGAAGTTAACAGTTTCAATGTGCGAGTAGAAGTGCAATCAGGATTTCAACATCATGATGTTGCATAACAAGCCAAAATGTGTTACTAAAGATTCACAGGGCACACATGTGTGTGAGTCTGTGCCAATGAACACCTGCATTTATCTAAATATTAATATTGGAACCTGATGTCTTGCATCAAATCGAAATTCATGGCAGAAAAGATAGAGAGCAAGAGAGGGGAGAGCGAAACTAATTGTTGTGATGAAAAGTAGGATAACAATGAACTTGAATCAAATATTCAATAATAAGCTGCAAGCCATAGTTAGTTCAACTATAGGCCGTCAACATAGCGATTGCAAATTAATAGTAATTAATTTAATGAATTTCTATTCTCAATTCTAATCTTGTTCTAGTAATGTATTCTGATGACAATAATGTCAATAGCTCTCACTCTCTCTCTCTCTCTCTCTCTCTCTCTCTCTCTCTCTCTCTCTCTCTCTCACTCTCTCTCTCTCTCTCTCTGAAGGCCTGGTGCCTCGAGCAAACCTTTGCATCAAAGCAGACACAGAGGTGGAATTACCCTCCCAACACACGCATACAAACACAAACACACAGACACACACAGACACACACAGACACACACAGACACACACACACACACACACACACACACAGGTTGTACGTGCGTGTGCATGCTTGCAAGCAAACACACAACAAACATACAAACATGCACACAAGCACACAGGTCTAATACGAGACAGCTGCAGGGGCGGTTGCGTGATACAACGAGACAACAATTAATGCCGAGGAGAGAGCAGAACAGCTTGACCTACTAAACACAGAGAGAGAGAGAGACAAAGAGAGAGAGAGAGAGAGAGAGAGAGAGAGAGACAAAGAGAGAGAGAGAGAGAGAGAGAAACAGAGACAGAGAGAGAAACAGAGACAGAGATGGAGAGAGACAGAGAGAGACGGAGAGAGACGGAGAGATAGACAGAAACAGAGACAGAGAGAGAGACAGAGAATACAATAGAGAGTTTAGTGGGATGACCTAATGAGTAATGGATTGGAGCAGTAATGGAGAAGATAAAAGAAAGAGAGAGAGAAAGTAAGAAATTGAGAGAAAAACATGTGAGAATGGGGTGACTAACAGAGGGACAATATAAGGGAGAGATCCTTGGAAAGGGGAAGATTTTAATATTAAGGGACCGGAGAGAAAGTAAGAAAAAGGGAAAAAGGATCCCAAAAGCATGAAAAAAAGAAATAAAGAGACCCGGGCCGCCTCATGTAACTGGTAACAGGTCGACACGGCTCGGAGTCGTCCCGGAGAGCCTGCGGTCGACGGCCTCCGTCACCGACACGTATCCCCTGACAACCACCAGGGAAGGCCTGGGGCTCATGGGGGAAGTATCCTCTTCTCTGATGCCTTACAAGAGACGAGATTTAAGTTTAGCATGATTATCACTGACAGATATTCACTTGTCTAAGCACAAAGCAAGTAAAGCGTGAGTTTCAGGGCAGATTTGGAGAGCGATCATAGAAATAAAACTGTTCTCTTTGTGTAGGACTCATGTCAATTTTTTACGTGAAAATTTGAAAGCATTTAGTGTCTGTCCTGACACAGCATTGTTCTTTGGGTACATTAACAAGTAATTATGTTCTTATGTTATTTGGATTATTCAAATAAATGTGTATGGTGAGATAAATGGTCTCTCCAAAGTTAGAAACAACGGCATTAATTACATTCTAGCAGACTGTGATGAAGTGTGTGTGTGTTTATCACTTTCTATTTTCTATTTATCATTAACCTTTGTGAAATTAGCATGTCCATGCCCATGTCCACAACTCTTTGACCATTGTTAGGGCCCATGAAGTCACAACGTGAGGCAAGACTTTTTCCACGGTCCTTAACTTGTTCTAAGTGACAAGCGGTTATTCTGAGCATACATATTAACACTTTAATCTACCATGTAGCCACATGTATTCCTATGGGACTAGCAACTAGTGTCAATATGACAACAAGACATACAGATTGTGAAGAATTACACTATTCACCATTCAACTGCACATTTCTACTGCATGTGAATTCCCATGTTGAGCATCCTCTTAGACATCAGACAGCATAACTGGACTCGCACGGAGAGCAGGATCTCATTAACTGACGTGTTATAAATAAATAACGTAATATAAAACACCAGGGAAACATGACAGCAAGGAGATGTAAGCGTTTAATGAGTCAGACACATCCCATCCTAATGTAAAGGAAGAAGACCTGGCCAGGCGATGTGTTTCCTCATGGTCTGTTGTGATGTACAGCAAGACTCCTTCCCTTGGGGTTCTTTGACTCAAACACTGCTACACAGCCAGCCCACACATGTGTACACGTAGTATGTCCAGTGAGATAATGCAATCACTTTCACGAGACCAATTACAGCATTTCCTTCTGCACCATTAGAGATGTTACAGATCTTCAAGAGTATAGATTGATTCAAACTGTTTATGTTTTGTTCATCCATCTGTTGACAATGGTTCGGACATTCATTGACTGAAAAATGCAAGGCCAGATAATGAACATAACCACCCTCTTCTGCGGCCCAGCTGTCCCCAGCAGACAGTTTTACTATCTGGATGGAAACACAATAAGTTATTACTATTGAACTTTCTGATTGGACTTATTAAAACGATTTTCTCGTCTATCGATTGCAGCACGACAAGTATAACAAATCACAAGCGCGGTATCTTCTGAATTCATCCATCACGGTTTAGCTCTCAAATGACATTATATTAGTTACCAAATGTGTTCTCCCAGCCTCTGGATGGACTCTCCCTGGAGCGCACCGTACCGTCAACTTGCCGAGCCAAGACAAACCCTCGGACCCCAGAAAAACATCCACCATCTCTAAGATGTCCCCGATCGATCCCTGTGTTCAACCCTGAAGCCTGAATAGGCCCTGAACCATTTTTATTTAATACATTTTACAATTCTGCCTAATTTCCCAGGTCATGGCAAAACGCAATAGATGAGACAACGTACAGTACATTACTACAAAGTGGTTCTCATGCCGATAAACGTCATCAGTGTTTTGTGTGTTTAGGCTTTTCTCTAAATGGAGTAAACGACAGGGCTAATGGATGATGTGCTGTAATGGCCAGTCCCGGCTTGATGCTCTAAATGTCATATTGATCCGCCAAATTTTTGGGATGATCTGTCTGCTCACGTCACGATGTTTATTCTTTCTGCTCTGCCTCAAACTCTCTCTCTCTGTCTCTCTCTCTCTTCTCTTCTCGCTCTCTCTCTTCTCTCTCTCCGTCTCTCTCTCTCGCTCCGCTCTCTCTTTTTCTGCAGCTCTTTTGTCTCGATCAAGCTTGTTCCTGTGTCCCTGAAGAAAAGCAACTTCTCCCAGTGAGTGGAGGGATGTGTGACAGAGGCGGTTCTGGGTTGTGTGTCCACTCCTCCTTTCTCCTCCTCTCTCCTCCTCTCTCCTACTTTCTCCTCCTCTCTCCTCCTCTCTCATCCGCTCTTTTTCTCTCTCTTCCTCTTTCCTCCTCGCTCCTCCTCGCTCCTCTTCGCTTCCCCACTCTCTTCCTCTCTCCTCCTCTCTCCTCCCCTCTCCTTCCCTCTCCTCTTCCTCCCTTCCTCTATCCTCCTCTTTCCTCTCTCCTCCTCCCTCAGCCTTGTGAGTGTTGATGTTTTGTTGGCAAATACGTAGCACTTAGAAACCTGAGGAGCACACGCTTTGACGGGTCGACACATCAGAATGATGCTGCGCAGAGCGTTTATCCTCCCCATATCTTTGATTGAAATAGACAGATGTCTGCTTTTAATGGACGAATTCACTAAATCCCAGACTTGCATATGCATCGAATGAACGAATGCATTACACTTTATTGTAATGCTTTATGTATATATATATATATATATATATATATATATAATTAGCTATCTAAGCAGAACAGAAGTTTATCCTCTCATTTTAGCAGTGTGGTATAATAAATATAAATCTGTTTTAATTTAGTGTGCAACAGTGGGTCTAATTCTAATTGGTTTATTTTAGATACATTTGGGCCGATTCTACTGGTGCGTGATGGTGTGCAGCAGGCGCAGGTGTAGTAACTCACACACCTGCTCAGGTTGCACCGCAGACCGTGTAAAACGCACAACAAACAACTGTATCCACCTCCCTAACAGCGCTTTAAGAGGTGAAGTCATCCTCACCACACCACAGCGGTTGTTCACGCTTTTAGGCTTTTACACACGCGCGCACACACACACACACACACACACACACACACATATATACCCACACACACACACACACACACACACACACTCACACATAAACCCAATAATATTAACACAAATACACATTCGCACTAATAATAACCCAAACAAACACATACACACTCATAGGTAACGATAATTATACACAGTCAGAGATGATTGGACAAACACACATACGCACTCTCAAACAAGCAGATGGGCATAGGGAGTCTAACACGCCACAAACACACACACACAGGTGCACGCGCACACAAACACACACAAGGGCGCACAAATACACACACACACAGACGCACACGTATAATCACGCCTTCAGAGTTGGCCACCCAGCTACGGGATGCAGGTCATAAAGCGCGTCGGGGCACAGCCCGCAGCAGAGTGGAGCTGTGACTAGAGTAAACAGAGCTCTAAAAACAATAACAAGCCCGTCGTGAAAGATTGTGATTTCCAAACTAATAAAGCCCTGTGTTCGCGGGTGCCTTTCTAGGCACTGTGGGGTGTGTGTGTGTGTGTGTGTGTGTGTGTGTGTGTGTGCTCCATTATAGGGAGCCGAGCTATTTGGAGGAGGAGGTGTTTTCTGTACCCATAGATTTTCTTTGTCTGTTAACAGACTGTGTGCAACCAACGTTGATTGAATAAGCTCATGTGTACGTATTGTCTATTCTGTGCATGTTTGACTCAAGCATTACAACATGTTGTTTCGAGGATGTAGGGCATCAAAAGCAACTGAAAATATTTGTGCCCTTGTAATGTATTTGATAAATGCGGACACAAATAAAGACATTGAAATGTGTGTGTGTGTGTGTGTTTGAGTGTGTCTGTGCGTGTGTGTCTTTTTTTGTGTTTGTGTGTGCGTGCGTGTGTGTGCGCGCGCATGTGTGTATGTGTCTGTTGGTGGGAGAAGAGGGGCGATCATCGGGTCATACAGTCCGGTGTCCATCCACCACCAGCCGGAAGCAAATGAATCCCTGGAATGTACATGAAACATCAATCGCACACACACACACACACACACACACACACACACACACACACACACACACACAATGGCGTGTGCACACTAGCGCATGCACACGGCTACGGTGCCTGGATGGACAGTCGCAAGACACCATCAACACACAATTCGAGATTTTAGTATGGACTCACAAAACCACAAACACACTTGAACACATTCTTTAACCCACACAAATACACACGCATGCAGGCATGCATGCATGGATGGAGGCACATGCGTATAGCCACACAAACGCACACAGACACAAGTACACTTATACAAATACTTTAACACACAGAAGCACGTTAAGACAGACACATGAACGCACCCACACGAAAAAACACATACATTTACTGGATATATAAACAATACACGCACACAAACGCACGCACACACAAACTAATACATTTACATTCACACACGTCTGCTCACACGTTCATCTCCAGAGACGGACTCACGCTGGGGTCCGGCCCGCTGCCAATCACTCCACCGCAGCCTAAAGAACGCAGAAGAAGAAGAAGAAAAAGACAGGATGAAATTCTATTCTTTCTGACAACGGATAAACAGAGTGTCCGTCCAGAGGAATGAGGCGGCCCATCAGAAGGGAAACTATTCTCTGGACAAAGACTCAGCACAGCGGCCCGCGCCGGAGCCTCCCAGATGGGAACCGCAGAACCCCAGACCCGGGAAGAACACCAACACACCCGGAAAAAAGAAAAGACCCTTGTTGAACTTCCAAAAGGGCCGGGAGTGAACGAAAAATATGAAACGACGGCCTCCCTGTGTTTTAATGCAAAGCAGTTAAATTACTGGATGTCTGTGTAGAAATATCTGCTGCGTCCATTCTTTCCGTCCCCGTCTGGACGCGGGCGTCCACAGTGTTATTCTGAGGCTCTCCCTGCGCTAAAAGCTCAATGTTATTTCATCTGGATACAGAGCGCCTGATGTGTATGTGTGTGTGTCTGTGTGTGTGTGTGTTTCTGCACGTGTGTATCTATGTGTGGGGGTTCATGTCTATAGGAGGAAGGGAGGGAGAAGGAGAGAGAGAGAGAATGTTTGTTTGTATCTTCATGTCCTCCTGTCAGGACATCAAGAAACGGGTTGGCAGATGGAGAACATCTCACTGGCCTCAATGCAATGACCCCCGACCACCAGCACAAAGGTGCGTTCAATAACACACCAACACACACACACACACGCACGCACACACACACACACGCACACACACACACACACACACACACACACACACACACACACACACACACACACACACACACACACACACACACACACACAGGAATCTGTGGTATGTTTGTTCCGTTCCGTTAGATTCCAGACCCTGAAGAGGGAAACGGGAGCCGAACACGGACCAGAAATTAACAGGAACATTCTGGAAAACCCTCAGAGGACACCAGCTGAAGACCGTCAGGAATCTCCTTTCTCCTCATCTTCCTCTCGCTCTCCTCACCCCTCACCTCGCCTCACCTCCTCCTCACCTCCCTCTCCTCTCCTTTGATAACAATACCATCAATCAGAATTCATTGCATTTACATAGAGCTCTTCCAGATATTTACCCAGCCTGCTACACATAAGTCTGTTTGGTTTGTTTGGATGAATCTTTCAAATTAGAGAACAGGTGACGGCCATGTTGGTATAGATCCAGCACACCGGGGTTAGCTCGCTACTCTAGTGATGAGTGAGACACCGGGGTTAGCCCCCTACTCTAGTGATGAGTGAGACACCGGGGTTAGCCCCCTACTCTAGTGATGAGTGAGACACCAGGGTTAGCCCCCTACTCTAGTGATGAGTGAGACACCGGGGTTAGCCTCCTACTCTAGTGATGAGTGAGACACCGGGGTTAGCCCCCTACTCTAGTGATGAGTGAGACACCAGGGTTAGCCCCCTACTCTAGTGATGAGTGAGACACCGGGGTTAGCCTCCTACTCTAGTGATGAGTGAGACACCGGGGTTAGCCCCCTACTCTAGTGAGGAGTAGAGACACCGGGGTTAGCCCCCTACTCTAGTGATGAGTGGTACAGACACCGGGGTTAGCCCCCTACTCTAGTGATGAGTGTAATGGGCTCTTTAGTGACCACAGGAGGTCCGGACCTCGGTTTAATCTGACAGACGTTGCTCTTCAACAAGATCTGAGGAACTCTAGCGATATTCCATAAGCCAGAGGGATGATCACCCCCTACTGGTCCTCCAACACCATCTGGTCCAGTCCCAGCCAAGGATGGACCAGACCAGCCCTGCTTGGTTTCCAGAGTAACCACCAGGGCTAGCCAGGGTGCTGGTGCTCCTCATATCCTCTCCCCAAGAACTTAATGTTCTTCTCTCCACTCCCCTCTCCCTTCGTCTCTCACCACCTCCTCATCTCTCTTTCCTCTTCCCATCTATCCTCTTCTCTCCTCTCACTCCTCTCTTCCTCTCTCCTCTCACTCCTCTCTTCTCCTCTCCATCACTCCTGTCTCCTCTTACTTCTTGCTATCTCCTCTCTCCCCTCCTATCTTCTGTCTCCTCTCCTATCTCCTCTCAACCCCTCCTATCTCCTCTCACTTCTCTCATCTCCTCTCCTCTCAATATCTGCTGTCTCTTCTTCCTTTCCTCTCCCCTCTCTCCTCTCCCCTCCTTCCACAGGGCACATGAGACAGGACCACTAATCAGGCTGTATAGAGAAGATGCCACTCTGAGGTTTAAATGCTATTGAAGCTATCCACATTTGGAGAACATCCCAGAACATCTGAATGATTAAAAGGCTGCGAGACTTGGGCATTTTGTAGTTATGCAGAGGGCTTCCAGGGTGGTTTGGCGGTTTCATGTGCTTGTTTTATACAAAATAAACACATCATGCCCTTTCTGCATTGTTCGCATTAGTAGCGTTATTGGTTGTACATGGTTTTTTACGATTTTGTTTATTTTTATGTCTGTGTTTTGTATGCGGAGGATGAGTGTAATGAGATTAAATATTTCAGATGGTACGATGGTAAAGTACCTTCCTTGCCCGCATCGGTTGGCCGTTGCTCTCACAAACACATGTTTTCATGAATGTTCCCCCTCCAAATCTGATAATCTGTGTTTTCAAATGCTGTGCAACCTAATCATCCACAGTGATGTTAAGTTAGACGTCTCTCCCTGTGAACCCTTGCAGCTTTGTGTACTGAGGAAGAGCCAT